>NC_027750.1:25397923-25407561 GCF_000695525.1 Brassica oleracea var. oleracea
CCCCCCCCCCCCCCACCCCCACTCCTCTTGTAACTTCTTCAGAGTCTTTGACTGAAGATAGTAAATGTAAGCATAGAAGAACAATTTAACAAATTTAAGTTGAAAAAACCAATGGTGTGGTCCTAATGCATGCATTGTTTTATGTAATGGGATTTGTCTAACATGTTATATTATTTGGGTATCTAAAAGTGTATATTGGTCATATTTAGTACATATCATAAATCAGTTTAACATTAATCTTTTTTTCTTAAGGTTGATAATTTCTTACTTTATATAAATTATTCATTAGTAAAATAACAAATGAATTGAAATGTGATTTTATTATCTATTCTTGGAAGATCTTGTGTTACATATCCGTATCTCAAACACAATCTCTTTCGTCAGAGGATTCCAATAGAATAAATGAGAAACTATTGGATTTAAGTTTTAAAATTCTAAAATACTTAACAATATCTAAATATTCTTTTTATTTTATTATTTACTAAAATATTCTATTAAAACTTTATAATAGTGGCGCTCTTAAGTTTTCAATAAATACAGTATAGAGTGTATGTTTCTTTCAGAATCACTATATATACTTTATACACCAAGAAGAAAAATATATATCTAGCTGTTTGTACTAGAGTATCTGTCAAAACTAAAATCCAGGACTGAAATCTAGAAATTATTAAAACTATATCATTTGTAAGTAACAGAACCAACTACCAAAAAATCTGAAAATACGATGAAATTTTAGATTCGACATTGCGAGCTCATTGATTAGGAGAATGAACTGAATGTCAGCGATTTTTCTCTGAGTCTCCATAGGAAACGTTTGTTAGCAGTGAGATTAGAAGTAGTTGTTGGCTTGTATTGGCCATTGAGGCAGAGAGACTTATTTTGCCGTTTGATACAACGGGAAGGCCTTACAGGAAGACAACAGAACTTACTAGTTTATTTCCATAAGGTTGTGATTTCGTACTTTATCTTATAATATTGGATATTCGGTTTATGGTAAATTAGAAATGAAATTTGAAAGCAAAGTAAGCTTTTATTCATGTCATCAGTACATACTTATTCTTTTTTTTTTTGTCAACAAGATACAGATTTTAGTCACAAGAAACTAAAAGGACGAAGAAATAATAATACATTTTTGTACATACACAAGGCACTAGGAGATTTATCAACGTTACCTGATTTTTCCCAAGCGTAATAATACAGAAAGAGAGAGGATTCTTGAGAATCAGCTTGTCTTGGCAGATAAGGTTTTAGATGAAGATATAATACACTTGATAGAACAGAAAAAGAAAGCATCTCTCTTATACTTGAAAACCAGTTTGTCTCGGCAGATGTTGTGACATGCAAGACACATCGGCCGAGAAAGACTGCTATTGGATGCAGTCTCAATCTCAAAACCCTTCACATTGATCGTAATGCTAGGTTTCATATATGGGTATTTACCTATTGCGCATTCAACACATATAACGGTTTTGCATTCAGTGCATCCATAGAGATCCTGGTCACTCGGGTAGAGACCCATGCAATACGGGTAGTCATCTTCTATTTTTACTTCACATATTATACAACTCAACACTGGTCACCTGATTGATTCAGCAAAACCTCGGGTAAGGGGATGAGGGTCATATTTGTACTTTACCAAAACCGGCAGAGTTGCGCGTTTTCGTTTCAAAGTGAAGTCGCATTGGTTACAACGTGCACCACTGCCTGTTAGATGGAGACGGTGTTCGTACGCTTTATTGGACAATGGATCAGAAAGGGAAGCACACCTAGCATCCATTGTAAACTTACAATCTTTTTCGTAGGACCGATACATGAAGCCACACGACGCTCGTCCACATTTAGAACAACAGAAGAACCCTTCTTTGATGTTCATGAAGTTCACTTCTAGGTTTAGCGGATGGCGGTGGAACGTGTGTTCCATCTTCCGATGAAGACTTGCATAAGTGTCGTGAAGTGAAAAATCACATTCTTTACAGCCCAAGAAACTATTGAACTCAATGGGAAGGATGCATGCTTGACATACCCCTCCCTCGTCCACTTCATCGTTGACGCGAATTCTCATCAGGTCATGGTGATGACTAAAGTGACGGCTAGTCTTGTCATCTACCTCCACCAACGAGGACGACGCAACATCTACAGAACTACTAACTTCTTTAGGTTCTTGTTCAACATCTTTGCCATCCCAAACCTCTTTATCCGTTGCAAAGTATGAATGTAGCGTAACCACACGACTTGTGGGTACAAATATATCCTCCACTCCATATTCATAAAGAAGCGGTTGATAACATATTCGACATTTTTTCTTATCAAGAACTTGAAAAGTATGAAACATACGATGTGAGTGACGAGTAAGCTTTATTACCTTTGGTAAATAGATACAGCTTTTGTGAACAAAGAAACTGCATGGCAAACATCCATACATATTCATCTTGTCCTTGTATATCTCTCCACAAGCAGCACAGTTGAAGGAGTTCATTTTGCGAATGAAGATGAGCGTATGGTTAGGTGTCTCTGGACGATTTATTGTCTGATTGGACTCCAATAATATATATGGTCGAACATCCTATGTGAAATCAAAAATCACAAACACAACAATGAACATGCGTAGACCCAATTGGAATACTTATTCACAAATAATGCAATTTTTAACAGAACGATAAGAAATATAATTTTGTGGTGGACGAGACGTTTCAAAAAGGTGTTGATGATGAAAAAATGATTTTGGAGGTCTTCCATACGGGTTCGTTTTTTTATTATTAAGAAACTTGAACCTTTATTTATAGACAACGACATTCGTTATATTTATAGAGAATTCAACCTTGTGTGAAGATGGTATCATTGGCTTTAAGATTGCTTGCAATAAAAGTAAATTAATTGGTTGCTAATTTTTTATAACAAATTTAACTTAAAATCTGTTCAAAAAGCGCATCCCTCGTACCTGTAGATATGCTTCCTCATGATTTCAGGACTTAATTGGTTGTTAATTTTTTATACACCATGAGAGGGACTTGCATGCCAGAAGAGAGAACTTACTAATACACCATGGCTTATGGTTATTTTTTTTGGGTCAATGCTTATGGTTAATTAGAAATGAAATTTGGAAGAAAAGATAGCTTTTATTTATGTCAATATGTACATTTTCTGCTAGTCAACAAGATACGAACTTTATACACAAGGACTAGGAGAATAATTAACGTTATCTGATTTTTCCCAAGCAATCAAAACATCCCAGAGGCTTGGTCTAAATATTTCACATGGGTTTTGGATAGAGAGGTAATAATAAAGTTGATAGAACATAAAGAGAGAGTATTCTTGAGAATCAGTTTTTCATGGCAGATAGGGTTTTCGATGAAGAGGTAATACATTCGATAGAACAAAAAGAGACATCATCTCTCTTATTCTTGAAAACCAGTTTGTCTTGGCTGATACAGTGACATCTGTGATATATCGGCCGACAAATCCTGTTGGATACATTCCTGGTAGTTTATTATTACTTCACATACTTTATAATTCAACGCCCACCTTGTCCTTGGGAATAACTGAGAATAATGTACGGTAAGTGGATGAGTGTCAAACTTGCATTTTACCAACACCGGAGTTGCACTTTTTGATTTCAAATGGAAGCTGCATTTGAAACATTTTCCCCGCTGTCGAGGGTGTTTGTGTGCTCCATTGTTCAATGGATCAGAAAGGGAAGAACACTTTGTATACATTTTAAAGTCACATTCTTCTTGGTAGCGCAGCGATACATGAAACCACATGATTCACGTCCACATTTAGAACAACTGAGGAACCCGTCTTTGATTTTCATCACGTTTAAGGTTTACCTCTAGGGTTAGCGGATGGCGGTGGAGCGAGTGTTCTCCATCTTCCGAGGAAGACTTACACAACTGTCATGGAGTGCAAAATCACATTCTTTACAACCCAAGAAACTAGCAAAGTCAATGAGAAGGATGCATGCTTGACATACTCGTCCATCGTCCACTTCATTATTGACGCAAAGTGCCATCAGGTCATGTTGATGACTAAAGTGGCGGCTAGTCTTGTCATCTACCTCCACCAATGGTGACGACTGACGACGCAATATCTTCAGAATTATTAATTCCTTCAGGTTCTCGTTCCATATCTTTGCCATCCCAAATCTCTTTACGTACGTGTTGCACAATATGAATGTAGTTTATAATCACACGACTTGTCGATACAAATATATCCTCCACATTCATAAACAACCGGTTTATCACATATTAGGCAGTTCTTAAAATCAAGAACTTGATAAGTTTGAAACAAGCGATGTCGGTGACTGGTGAGCTTTATGACCTTTGGTAAATAGATACAGTTTCTGTGATCAAAGAAATTGTATTGCAAACATCCGTACATATTCATCTTCTCCTTGTATACCCCACAAGCAGCACAGTTGAAGGTGTTCATTTTGCGAATGAAGGTGAGTATTGTGCCAATTGCCAAATGAGTATTGTTATATCTAGCTAATAGTCTGCCTAGTTAAGCCTTATCTTGCAAACGTTGTCTCAAAAACTTAACACAATTAATGCACACGTGGCTTCAATAGTGACTCATTAATCAACCCAAATAATTCCGGGGATACATTTTATTTTCGGTAGTACCTCGTTGCTGTATTTAGTCTCCCAAACCTGTTCACATTCATGTAATTCATATTTCAATGACTCCAAGTCCAAGTACACCTAGTTGTACTTGTCTCTGTACATTTCACGATAAGTAGGAATCATAACTAAGTGTGTTATTATATTCAAAGCTATATCCTCCTTTTAAATTCTCCATTTTAATTTATAAATCATATTTATACAAAACCCATATTGTTTTATTTTGTTTACTTGTAATCATGGATATTTCAGATTTATAAAATCACATGCAGAATGCAGAGTAATCTTGCTTTTCTTGGTTCTAGAATCAAGATTTGGAAGGGAATGGTTGGTGAGCATGAGATATCAATGCATCTGAATTGCTTGATTTCGTTTGGGTGACAGGTGAGTAGGGGACGATGACAGGTGAGCTATGGAATACCAGAAATGGTTTACATGATTTTGAAACTTTCTCGAAATTTGCATGAACCAATGAAAAGTCTCCACATGGGGACTCAAAACACAAGAATCACATATAATAAGTGAAATGTATTGATAATAAATATCCTAATAGCATTGAATCTATGACTCTATCTTGTGGTTGTTGTTGTGCAAGCCAGCTTTGCAGCTTAGAGCAGGATTAAAGGGGTATGCAAGGTGAATTTTTAAGGGGAAAAGGTGGTGTGGGCCCCACCAAAATTGTTGAGACCGTGTCTTCTGTCCCGAAATAAGGGACGTTTTTTGTACTGTTTCGCGGGCCCCACTGACACGTGGTGGCCCGCGATTGGTTCATTTTTTTTTTTCTTTTTTTTTAAATCAGCAAAAAAAAAAAAAAAAAAAAATTAAAATAAGAAACCCAAGTTGGGTATTTGGGTTGAGGGTGCTCTTATGCTCTGTGACTCTTAATTGTAGTTTTCCTATGGCTTTTGACTTAAAATCGTTGTTTGGGTTTATTCATTTAGTTATTATACATTTCTGATTTCGAAAAATGATTTTGTTAACTTACAAATGCAAGCACATGGTCTAGATTTAGTGTACTGATCATTGATCAATTGGTTTCTCTCTCGTGAGTATCATTTCCCTTTACTCTTATATACATTATATTCTTATTTTATTTTTAATCAGTCTCGAATTGTTTCAGTCCAACGGTTTTGCATTATTGTGATGAAGCTCCTGTGGTCAAATGGTTAGAGATCGTTTGGCATTTTAGGGTAATCATGTATACTTAGTGGATAGCTGGTGTAATTAACGGAAAATGACGACATATCAATATTGATTCAGCTTGGCTAGTTAGTTCTAAAGAAGCTGATGATGTAGTTTTTCTTTTTACATGTGCGTTTGCTACAACTTAAATTATTCTATGTTTACATGTGCGTTTTTCATATAGAACAATTAGTTCATCCATTTTGTTTATTGTGAAGAAGTGTTACTTCTTTATCAAAAGAACGTCAAAAATTAAAACATGTGTATTATAACATATTTAGTAACCAACTACTATAATCTTTAGTGATATATTGGGAAAAAGGAACTTTATAGACCCGTATAATTATTTGCCTTAAAGACTAAACCAGATCATAATCTAAATATTAAACTGGTACAACTACTAAACATGTTTACATATCTGCATAATTAACATCGATTAGCTGTAGTATTTGTGTTTATGCGGTCTTTAAACAAATCAAACCTCTTAGTTAATTTGGATGTATATGCTCTCCTTCTAGATCTGATCACCTTGTGATTTTTCAACTGAAAGGCATGGATTGTGCATATGGTCGCACCTATTTAACTAAGATGTCTCAATAATTTAAAATCATGATTATCTTATAATTACGTAATTATGTGTACAATTTGAATTTTAGTAGTATAAATGACTACGTCATTGGTCTAGCTAGTGATCATCACCACAACTAGCACCAAGTTCTTGATGTCTTTGTGGCTTTGTTTTTTTCGTTGCTCAAAAAGGGACACTCGTCCATGTAAAATTAATAGTTCAGAAGATCAGCGTTACTTTCAATTTTTCACTTTCTCTTCTAACTAAATCATCTTTTTTTTTTTAATAGTACTTTTATTCATCTTTCCTTTCCAATAGAATGACTGTAATTTTCTTGGATAAACACTTATAGTGTTTTGACTTCATATTATTTAAACTTGCTTTGTGATTAATTTTCTTAATGCTATAAGCTTGCGGTTCAAGTTGTGACATCGAGAGATGACCAACCATCAAAATGCTAAAAAGTCTAGATTTTGTCATCTTTCCTTTTGACTGAGACCTTAAAATCTCATGATTTGTATAATGATTCTCTAGCTTAGAACTAGTTTTTGTTTCTATTATTTTGTGAGTAATATACTTATATTTTGTAGCTATAATGTCAGTAAATTTGTGTAATTTTATTGGTTAAAAATAATAGTAGTATTTTTTTACTGTTTGGCCACATACGTTTGACTAATACAGTATAAGTATTAGGCCGTTAGACCATGCACATATCAAAACTATATATATGGAAGAAAAAAACTATATATATGGCAAAAGACTGTATCTTATAATCTTGATATCACATATATCTGCAAAAGTTGATGAACTAAATATGAATAACAAAAAAAAACTGTATGACCTAGTGGAACATTTCGTTAATTAGGACATAACCATATATAAGTTCGGGTCCTATATTGAAATGGATATCCATGATGTAACTGATGGTGTCGATGGATGACAATAATGACTTTGTCTTATGTGTATTATATATATGTTCTAGGCACCTCAACACAATAATAGGTAGTTTGATATTTTTACTTATTTAATTAATTTGGTTAGTTTTCACTTAGTCCAATATTAAATTCTCGTTAGGAAAATAAAAATCAAATGTTTGAACCAGTAAACGTGTACACCTTAATTTAACTAGCGAGATGTCTCTAACAAAATAAAGAAATTAACATATTGACACTATATCTCGAGCTGCGCGGATTTTTGTTTTCATTTATTTTATATAAATATTTTGTTTTCAATTCTAAATTGGTATATATTATAATATATATGTGTCTATCAATTTTTAAAACATAATAAGTTTACTGTATATTTTTGCATTGAATAGATTCTCTCAAAATTTCACATGTATTTGTATCTTCTTCTATATATATATTTTCGGATTATT
The DNA here is from genome assembly GCF_000695525.1 of Brassica oleracea var. oleracea. Classification (NCBI taxonomy): domain Eukaryota; kingdom Viridiplantae; phylum Streptophyta; class Magnoliopsida; order Brassicales; family Brassicaceae; genus Brassica; species Brassica oleracea. The sequence goes on from NC_027750.1 coordinate 25,405,671, forward strand.
GTTTCATTATTAAAATCGTAACTATATATATAAAGATTAGTGAAAATGTTGTTTTATTGTCATATTCAAAAATATTGTAACATTTCACAAATTTAGAAAGTTTATAAAAAATTAAACTTTTCGCTTCATAGATTTATATTATCGAGTACATAATTAAAGATTTTGTTTTTGTTTAATTTTTAAAATAAACTATATAGTTTAAAATTTCTTTTCATTGGTTTAAGGTAGTAAAGATTAATCATTGTTAGATAATATGATTTTTGTTATTTAAATCCGAGATCCGCTCCGGATCCGCTCCGAAAATAGGATATCCGGGGTGCCCGGATCCGAATCCGGATAGTAAAATCTTGGATCCGTGCAAACCGAATCCGGATCCGGATATCTTAATTTTTAGATCCGGATATCCGGACCCGGATCCGTATTTTTAAAATACATTAAATTTTTAAATTTTATTAATATTTATATTTGATATATTAATATTTATACATGAATTAATCTTATAATATTATATTTCAGTTTTTACAATATTATAAACATATATAAATATATTTATAAATATTTAATTTATGTATTATATTAAAAAAAATAGTATTTTTTTGTTTAAAAAATTATTTTTAATTATTTTGACGGATCCGGATCCGGATATCCGCGGATAATATAATATCGAGACGGATATCCGAAACCCGGATATCCGGAAACCACAAATCCGGATCCGGATATTAAATCCACGGATCCGACTGATCTGGATCCGGATCTGGTTACCCTAAATTTCCCGGATATCCGGATCCGTCCCACCCCTATGTATAGTATTACAACATTAAATTATATCTATTTAATTTATACTATCTACAAATCCAATGGATCATATATTGTTTAAATCCAATTATTGATAGTCCAATAAAAATTTCTGGTTGGCCCAAAATTTAAATGATAAGATTAGAGATTAAATATAACATGACTTTTTAGGAATATATTCATTAGGTCTATTTTTTAAAAAATCACACATGAATCAAAGTTGTGGCTTCTGTTTTAATATATAAGATTTACGAAGGTGTAAGGTAAAATAATAGCTGCAAAGTCGGTCTACTAGTTCTGAAAGAGTCAGTTAAACAAGAACATCTCAACCAAATAAATATGATGTCGTAATTTTACACGTTTACTGATTCAAACATTTGATTTTTATTTTCCTAACGAGAATTTAATATTCCCCCCGTTTCAAAATGTTACATACTCTATAATTTTTTATTATTATTATTATTTGCATTTTCAATGCATGTTTTATTAATTAATTGTAAACTTCAAAAAACTTAATTGCACTTATTGAATTTTTATTAGATTAAAATTATAAAAAAAGATAATCACAAAAAATATGCAAATTTAGTGTGTTTTATTAAAATATGTGAAAAATCTAAAATATGTAATATTTTGAAATGGTGAGAATATTGGACTAAAGTGACTCGATCTAAAGTGTACGGTTAAATCTATAAAGGTAGAAGATGTCAACTGACTTAAGAAATTACAGTTATGATTTTCTAACATAAAACACATCAATATCTAAATACCTTATATATATATATATATATGTATAATTAATTCAATATATCTTTTATATTTTATTTGCATACACTACAAGAAAACGTGTCCATAACAACGAATATTTACGACGAAAATATTTCGTCGTAAATTTACATGGTGTTTACAACGCAATTACGAGGAATCCAACTTTCATCGTAAACGCCATGTAAATTTACGACGAATAGATTTCGTCGTAAACTCCATGTAAGTTTACGACGAATGTACGTGGAATGAGAAATACGTCGTAATCATTACATCGACATTACAACGAAACATGTTACCGTTATATTTAGGTGAAAACGTGTATTCAATGTGC
>NC_027750.1:25410583-25411267 GCF_000695525.1 Brassica oleracea var. oleracea
TTAGATAATTAGTTTAGGTGATTAGTTAGATGACGGAATCCTATAGTTTAGGTAATTAGTTAGGTAACGGAATAATTTTTTAATTATGTCGTCATAATTGATTAAATTTATTTAATTTTTTTTAGATGGCTCATAGAAGGAAACCAACAACACCTACTTATGCCCAGTTGTTTGGCGATGGTTCCGGTACATCTTCTTCCGGTCCATCGTCTTCCGATGCAGCTCCAGACTCTCAGACTTCTCAGAGAGTTTCTTCGAGTCCTCCTCTTCCACCGCGGATGCCTCCACCTCCTCCTCCAGCAGCTGCACCTCAGCCTGTTCCAGAAGGTGCAGTTCATTCGGATTTGCGTGTGCCTTCATATGCTCCATTCGCGAGATATACGGTGGAGGATTTGCTTGCTTAGCCTGGACGGGAGGTTTTGGATGTTCTAGACCCCGATAGACCCCGAGGAACTTATTAGTAAGTTATTAATTTTTATTACATTAAAATTTAAATTATTTTTTATTTTCCAACGGTTAAATTGTTTTTTTTTCAGGTTTGAGGCTAACAACCGTGTTAGCCGAAGCGTTTCGGCGACGATTAAGGGTTACTACGACGGGGCATATCCGAACTGGAGCAAGACACCAAATCACGTTAAAATCACGTGGTTTAAATGTTTTGCGGTAAGATTTTTAAATTTAATT
>NC_027750.1:25413034-25419298 GCF_000695525.1 Brassica oleracea var. oleracea
ATTTAAATTTAATAACATATCCTATCAAATATAAAAAAAAACTTTGGATTAATAAAATTAATTTATATGTTCGCACCAATTTAATTATATATTTAATAGTTACTGACTTTTAATTATTTAATATATATTTATTATTTCATAATATGTAAAAATATTTAATACATAAAATAATTTATATATATAATGTTGATCCCGCGCAAGGCGCGGATATTAACCTAGTAACATATTAGAAGCAATCAAATCATAACAATCTATCTATGATCAATTAATATAGTACTCCATATAAGATGTACATAGATGGTTGAGTATATTAAATGGTATCCATGCATGTAAAGTTCACAACAAATCCTTTTTTTGGAATTACTCCTTGGTCTTGATTATCTATAAATATAATAATAATTAATATAAAATTTAATTATTAATTATGATAGCTAAAATATTATATTTTAAAATCTTATAAAATAATACTCCCTTCATGTTTAATGTATGATGTTTTATAGAGTTTTTGGTGTTTCAATATGTAAGATGTATTTATTTTTAGGTAACTTTTAATTTTATTAAAAACTGTGTAACCAATAGTATTTTATTCATTATTATGTAAATTACTGGATAGTTTATTTTATTTTTAATGATATTTTTAGACAAAATATAATTTTCTTAACTATTGTGCATATGTCAAAAACATCATATATGTTGGAACCAGTGGAGTATGAAATAAATTTTATTTCCTACATTTAAAATTAAATATCTTTTAAAGTCTTTACACATATTATAAATAGTTACATGTTTAGTTTTGTCATATTTAATTATTAAATTTTATCCTATTTTAAATTTAATTAGAAGTAAAAGAGATAAATTAATGTAAAATTTGGCATTGAAGTCAAAAATAAAATTTATTTTGTAACAAAAACTTTATTATACAATGATCCTTAATTTAAAGCAGAGAGATTTATTTATTAATCATGAGATTTAGTCTATTATAGTAGATATATTTAGTATATTATTATAATTTGTAAACGTTTAAACCGCACAAATTTTCAATTAATTATTATAGACATTAGACGTTGGTCCATAGTCTAGTTAGCACTTAAAGTTTCCTTGAATACTGAAAAAAATTTCATTATCAGATTCAACTTTTACTGGTGACGTTTTTCAAACCCAAATATTTGTAACATCCAGTCCACACGCTGTGACAGAAGAGCAAGCAGAGACTGTAGACAAGTTTTTGGAATGAATCAGTCAACCCTGACTATAAATCCAGCAAAGGTCAACAAAGCAAAAAGTGACCGTACTCTCTCGGGAAATGGTGAGCAATAATAGAGTACGAGTCTATGAGACGGTGCACCGAAGCGTACGTGGTTCGCTTTACTCTTACTTGTCGTCTCGTCGGTGCACTTTACTCTTTTTCACTGACACCAACCCCGCGTCTTCTTTTGGAATCTTGCGGCTACGTTCTTTTGGTCTGCTTTGCATATTTTATTTTTCTTGATAATAATTTTAGAATAAACATGATTTTAATTTTTACCCTTAGAGAATCCTCTCTAGCGGTTTGACAAAAAAGAGAATCTTCTCTAGCATTATTTAATTCGTCATTGTGCTTCTTAGCTGGCTATCGGCTGTTACGCTATCACGCTCTCATCCTTTGACTTTATTTCTTGCTACTACGTAACCATTTACTACCAAATACTAACCATATACCAGTGTCAGTTAACAACGGTATTTAGCTTTTAATCTGTCTATCGGTGTTATTTACAATTTGAGTCTGAGTTTTTCACATGTTAAAAAAATTGGACTATTTTCTGATTTGTGCATGTTATTCTTGCTAATTTTCTCTCTATCTTTCTAATTTTATCAGATGTCCTCAAAATGACTTTCCATAAGTTTTTTACTTTGGCAAATGATTTCAAGAGTTGAAAGATTATCGAACTTGTACCTATTAAAAGTCGGTTATTATTACTACTAATAAATTTATCATCATTGAATGCATTTAATTGGGGACAATAAACTTTACACGAACCAATTATAATTAGATCAGATGCAATCATATTTTAGAAGGCTAGTACTACCTCCGTTCCCGAAAGTAAGATGTTTTAGATTTTTTTCTTGTTCCATAAAGATAGATTTTCTATATTGTTAAGGTACTTTTTTATACTTTTGAGTAACATTAATTGAGAATATTTGAATTGATTAAATTTCATTGGTGGAAAGTTATTGGAAAGTGCATAATAAAGTAAAAAATAAATTAAATTATAAACATTTATTAAATTCTTAATGAGCGTGCATGCTTTAGAAAATTTTACTTTCAGCAACAGAGGGAGTATATGATTATATAATCGGTCCGACGTAAACCAATGAAATCGAACTGTCTATAATTACCATTTAACAGATCTTAAGATTGTTGCAGACATTAAAAAGTGCCATTAATTTGAATGCCGTCAACAGATACGGTTGTCTCCATGTTAGGTACGGTGTCGTACTTAAAAGCAGACATCGGCCTCGTGGTTTGATGTGAACTTCACACGTGGTGAGCCTACCGACGTCTTCTGTACGGTCCGAAGTTACGTCAAAGTATACCCTTTTAAAATAGTTTTTTTTTTTCTTAAATGTAAATAGTTTGCATTGCTAAGAACAAAATCTAATATGCTTGGTTTTAAATAGTTTCGAGATCAATTTAAGGTCTAAGTATTGGTTTTCTAATTCTTGTTATTCGGATACATATGTCAAATCTTTTTGGTTGTCTGTTTCTGAAGGATTCTAAAACGGAGTACTAAAAGTTTGCAAATTTTTCGTTTGAATTATACACATAGATTCAAAAGTTTATTTATATGAAGTCTATGTTAAAATGGGATTAACTGTATATTTATATACTTCTTCCGTCCGCAATGGGATGTTTTGTTCTCAAGAATGAAGATCTAGGGTATGAATGGTGACCGGGGAATGATGGGGAATAATCCATTCCCTAACGTTCCTATAAAAAATCACCATTCGCAAGGAATAATAATTCCTTCTCATTCCCTCTTGTTCCTGTTTTTGTAGAGAATTAAAGGCTAAAACTATTCCTTCTTAAATTTGAGAAGGAACAACCATTCCTTTTCATTCCTGCAATTTCGTTCCTCTATGTTCCTTTTCTATTCGTTCCTCTTGTTTCTAAGTAACCAGCATTTATGTGTAGCTGATATTAGTAGTTAAAAAGATATGACCCTTGACCACCGATAGTACTATATATTAGATATAGAAACATAATAAGTCATCATGCCCTCATCACGCCATATATATTTCCCTTTCCATAATTGTATATCGGCTTGTTTGAGTGAATTATGACCATGTGGTTTTGTATTATAACTTTGAGTTCGCTTGGTACTGATTTATTTCTTTCTTTCAATCAAATCAAAGTTGTTAGAATTTGTTTCATTTATAAATGCGGTTAACTGGACGAAACAAATCGTATCACAAATATCTCCAAAATCCAGATATTTGATCCGTGTCCACCTCTATATAGGGCACAACTTAGCTGAGTCTGATGATTTAAGTGCTATGATCCATAATAACAAACATCGACCTAATAAGCTGGTTTTGTAAGTTTTTTTTTTGGTAAGTTACACTTTTATATTTGGTGCCATTGAATTTTTTTTAATCAACCAGTAGGTGAAAAGCAGTAGTAATTGTCAGGTTTCTTAAGCAGTTCATAATCATATCATGTTTCAAACCAAAAACAACGCTTCAACCTTTGATTATTCGTATTCTCATCAAACTTGCAGTATTATTAATCAAACACGTACTGGCATTAGTACATTACGCAAAAAGAGTGTATAGAGATATTACTTTTGGAATAATTTATTTGGCATATCCCATACGCGCATGTGAACGGAGCATGGTGGCTTTATGCTACGTTTCGACCGATGTGTAACATAATATTGCTATTATTTTTTCTCTGTTGGGGATAAATTAATCAGTATTATGCGTACTTTAAGTTAATATTAATATAGACGAATTAATATGTATTTAATAAGAAGCGATTATTTATGTGGTTTATCACATCAATTCACCTGTATATAAATCCATTTATTTATTTTCAGTGAGGAGAAAGCCATTTTTATTTTCTCTAAAACGTATCTGTTTCTTTACGTGTCTCATTTTATCCATGTCTGATATTATGATATAATAGTGTAAATGTACGTATCTCAGTACGTACGTATGATGTGTAAAGATACGCCTCTTGTTCAAACTCACTTTTTCTCACCGTATCAGTTTTGTAGTACATGTTAATATATAAAATATATAAAGGATACCTAAAGGTTTTAGCTTTCCTATCGCTTTTGAACATTAAGAATTGTTTGATTAATTATGACAAATCTATATTTTTTGTAAACCAGTAAATCATGAATTGTCTACGTTCTGACAATTTTTTATCTACCTTGACGACCTTCACTTTTTGTTACCTTATTTCAATTAACCAAAATGCATCTATTAGGAATATATTTGTTATCACCAAACCGGGCCTCGTGGTCTGGTGGTATAGGAGCCTCGGCTGAGGTGCCCGCCATCACGACTTCGAGCCCCGGCCACAGCGGATTTAACATCCTTTCCGTTGGGGCGCTGGACCCCCTACGGAGGGATAGTTGGGAATGTGACTGCCCAGATACCAGAGTTATCAAAAAATATTTGTTATCACCGCCGATGTAACTAATGTACACCTTTTTGGTTAATATCTGTTCATTAGTGGTCGATTGTATATCGGGATTAATATAAAATACTAAATGACGTACTATTTGACTAAAATTGTTGCTGAATAAAGGTGCATTCGATTAAAAAGTTTAGATATGTTGATTCTGTTAGAGGGACATATAAGCAGACAAGTCGCTATCAACTTAATTGTCAAGAGAAAGTGTACATATGCATGTATTATGCGGTACTCACCTCTTAAATATTAGTTAAATCATTTATTTTAAAATCACTTATTTTTGTTTGTTGTTGTTAGGTTTTGGTATATTTTTTGCTTTTGTTTTTGTTTACGAAAATTAAATGGATCTCCAAATACTTTTAATCCTGTTACTAAGTCGACCCTTTATTTAAAAAATCCCATGTCCTTTTTTTTATAACTTTGTTATCATGTTACTAAGCGTCGATCTTGACTGTTATTGATAAAACTAGTAACAACTAAACCATATACATGTTGTACATCTGGACGACGCGCGATGAAACAAACTTGGAAATCAAATATTTAGAAGGGACATATATAAGTTACGCAAGTGTCGCTAGATGCAAAGATTGAATGTTCCGTTGCCTAATTACATTAGGATTAAAATATATGAATTATAACAATTGTATGCTTATTTAATTTCCTTATCTTTGTTCTTGTTAACCCACCAAAACACTATTAATTTAATGCAGTAGTATGGGTCGCCACGAAAGGAAGAAGGAAATTTCGTTATATCGCAGTTGACTGAAAAAATCATCGTATTCTACTTTTAATATTGATAAACATTGATAAAACTGAAAAATTCAACAAGTAGTATTCAATTTACCCAATAAAATTTCACGTATACAATTACATGATCACTTAATTAATACAGTGAAGTTAGAAATTCTACTTACATAATACTCCAGGAAATGGATCAAGTCAAACTCATATGGTAAAAAATCCCCTATATATTATCCCCTATATATTAATTGAGGAACATTTGAAAAGATATAACCTCAATTTTGTAATACTGTAATTAAAAAATATTTATCGCTTATATGTCAATCAATTAGGTAGTTAATTAGTCTTACGTGTCAGTCTCACATTGAAATTGAAAAACATGTTAGTCCAATTCGATTTTTATATCTCACTAAAAACATTTAATACCAACTATATGATATCATATGATATTAACTAAAGCAAGGGGGTTATTTATTATATATTATTTTCTTAAATAAAACCTACGAAATTATCTAATGTGATTATGATATATATAGTAAGTAATTAATGATTTTAAATAGGAATTACCTAATGTGATTATGATTTATATGCTTTCTATCATTTTTGTTTAATTCTTTACTATTAAAATAAATTACACAATTACATTAATCATATATTAAAAATTTAGTTTTTTTTTGTATATGTTGTATTTTGAATTTTTCAAAACGAGTATAAATTACTAAAACTGTTATAAAAGTCTCACATAAACTTTTGTCATCAATGTTTAATTTTTTTCTATAATAAGATACAATGATAATAAAATCATATAAATAAATAATTTTATTTTAATAGGTGTTTATGTT
>NC_027750.1:25419358-25428195 GCF_000695525.1 Brassica oleracea var. oleracea
ATTTATTTATTCTAAAATGATTGCGAATAAACAAGAACGGTCATTTGATTTATATGTACAAGCCAATTTATTACATAATAGTAACTAATTTTTTAGTTATTTAATATATAAATATTATTTTATTATTTCATAATATGCAGAAAAATATAAAATAAGTATTTATTCTGCGTAAGGCGCAGATCTTAACCTAAGTATGTATCTCTTTAATAATTTTAAATCTTAAACATTTTCTAAATCTCATGCCAAAATAAAAGAAAGAAATGAGAATAAACTCAAAAATCAATCTTTATATCGATAAATAACCAAAATGACACAAAAAAAAAAAAAAATATCAAAGATAGATAGGATTGGCACGTGAACGTAAACTTCTCATAACCATAATTAACTTTTAAATTGCTAAATCATGATATAAAACCGAGTTGACATAGTTTCATTGTAACCAAATAGTAGGCATGAGATTCTTCGGCTTAAACGTTAGGTTTTTATGCGATAAATAATTTTTTGACCTAAAATATTTTTAAAAATGAGATCAGTTCATTAGTAAAAAAATTATGTAATTAACGAAAAAAGTTTTGCAAAATTGTTTAAGAGCTAAATATATTAATTCGATCAATAATATAATTTTTTTTCCACACGATATTTCTTAAATAATTTTCATATAAATTTACTCTGCGCTAAGCGCAAGTCTTATCCTAGTTGGACTCAGTAATAGTCATACAAGTATATACTACTACTACTCCATCCATTTTATTTTAATTGTTTCTTTAGATTTGTGTATACATATTATAAAACATTTAATTCTATATATTTCTAAATAAAACCGTCATTATTTATACACCTAACCATATTTTAACCAATATAAAAATAGAATGTTATATAAAATTAATAAATTTTGTATTAAAATTATAAAGTGATATTTATTTTGCAATGAATTTTTTTATTTTACAACGATAATTAAATTGAAACGAAATGAAGTACTATTTATTATTGGGTTACCAATTTTCCATGGAATTTAAAGAAAAAAATCAAAAAACATTATAAAGGTCATGACTTAACATTATTATTATTATTTTATAGGATAAAAAATTTATCTGTAAAATGATTAAAGTAAAATTAGCTGTGTTCCAAAAAAAAGAAGAAGTAAAACTAGCTACTCGCAAGTAGATCTGTGAGGTCATATACATACTCCTAAAAAAATAGAAGTTACTTTACATTAGTCTCTAAGATAGAATTGTTAGTTAATTAATAATAATATTTGATAATCTTTAAATATTTTTTTAGGTTTTGGTCTTTTGGATGATGAAAATTGAGTAATAAAGTAAAATCTGAGCTGAACCTTTGACCTAGTATGAATATTCTCACAAGCACGTGGTTGGAAATATCGCCGCTTCTCTTTCTCTCTCTAAATCTCTCTCTATCTCTCTCCTGTCCTGTCGCTCTGGAGTTATTTATCTTTATGTTATGTATATAAACTCCAGCTCTGAAGAGTTTGTAACTTGCGAATTGTGAGCTTCATCTTCTTCCCCCTCACTCCAAGAAACAAAAACAAGAACAAAGAAACCTCACGAATCATCGTCTCAAGAACCTAACAGATTCAAAAAAAGATTCAAGAAGAACTAACAGAAAATTTCAAGATTCCTTAACCGAGCTTTTTCAAGTGCCGACCGTGTATTCGAGGTACTTAATCTTCATGACCACAACCACGTCTTCTCTATCTAGATCCGAGAAATTCTGTTTTTTTCCCCGTTAAACTCTGTTCTTTGGGATCTCTGTTTGCGCTTGGCTCTCTGTTTATAACCTATTCACATGCTTGTCTGTGTCTCTATATATATACAAACATTCTGTGAGTCAAACATAACAGATTCTTGATGTTTCACTTCCAGGTCAGAACCTCTGTTATCGTCAGGATCTCTTGAATGGGTGTATTATTCTCCTGTCCCTTCGCCGAGCAAGAAGACGTGGAGTCTGCTCTAGACTCCATCACAGTCAAGTCCATAACCTTAGGCGAAGACAACGAGTGCAAAACTCCAAAGAGATCTGTCAACTTCAATAACAAAACTCTAGAGCCCACAATCTTGAAAGGATCTGGTGGTAAGATGGTCGTTGAAAAGTCCGTTAGCTTCAAAGGGATGCAGCTGGAGAGAATGATCTCGCTCAACAGGTCTCTCTTCAAAGAAGATCACACCAAAGAGAATGGCTTACATGAGTTGGGCAATGGCATCTCAGTTCTTGATCCGAGTAACCCTAAACACGAAGCTGCTATTAAGTTACAGAAAGTTTACAAGAGCTTCCGTACTAGGCGAAAGCTCGCGGACTGCGCAGTGCTTGTGGAGCAAAGCTGGTTAGTGTTTTTGATCTCAAGAGCTTCTTGGGTGTTATTTTGATCTAATGTTGTGTGTTTCTGTTTCCATCACAGGTGGAAGCTTTTGGATTTTGCTGAGCTTAAGAGAAGTTCTATATCATTCTTTGAGATTGAGAAGCACGAAACCGCGGTTTCTAGGTGGTCTAGAGCTAGGACTAAAGCAGCTAAGGTTGGTAAAGGTTTGTCAAAGAATGAAAAGGCACAGAAGCTTGCTTTACAACACTGGCTTGAAGCGGTAAGTTATTATAGAGAGACTAATCACAGTTTTGCTTTTCTTTTAGTACCACTTTTTGGATTGTAACTTAATCTGATCTTGGTTTTATGCAATAGATTGATCCGAGACATCGGTATGGACACAACCTGCACTTTTACTACAACAAGTGGCTTCACTGTCAGAGTAGAGAACCTTTCTTCTACTGGTAGTTACTTCTCACCCACTCCTTTTCCATTTTGGTCAAAAGGTTTTTAGCTGAATCAAGAACACTAAACTTAGATATGTGTGTTTTGATTGGAATGTTGTAGGCTTGATATTGGCGAGGGGAAAGAAGTTAATCTTGTGGAGAAGTGTACTCGATTAAAACTTCACCAACAATGCATCAAGTACCTTGGTCCGGTTAGTATCTATTTATTTTACTTGCTCAACAAGTAACCTTACCGATAAAATTAGAAACTTATTTTTTGTTGTTTTGTGTAGATGGAAAGGAAAGCCTATGAGGTTGTTGTGGAAGAAGGCAAGTTCTTCTACAAGAACAGTGGAGAAATGCTTCAAACTTCTTCAATGGAAGAGAGTGATTCAAAGTGGATTTTCGTGCTCAGCACGTCGAAAGTGTTGTACATTGGGAAGAAGAAGAAGGGTGTGTTTCAACATTCAAGCTTCTTAGCCGGAGGAGCTACTGTTGCTGCAGGGAGATTAGTTGTTGAGAATGGTGTTCTCAAGGCTGTTTGGCCACATAGTGGACATTATCAACCTACTGAAGAGAATTTCTTGGACTTTCTGTCTTTCCTTGGAGAGAACAATGTTGATATCACTGATGTAAAGGTAAGAGAAAGAGATTTGATTTTGATTGTTTAGGTCTTGAGTGTGTGATGTGTTTCTTATATAAGTTTTTTCTTTTGTGTGTTTCAGATGAGTCCTACAGATGAAGATGAGTTCTCTATTTACAATCAGAGAAGCACTCATATGAGAAACCATTCTTTGGAAGAGGATTTGGAGGCTGAGAAGACTGTGATGGCTGATCCAAGAGAGGAAGAATCAACAACGGTGATGGCTGTTGTAGAAACACCAAAGAAGATGGAATCTCTTAGTACATTTGACTTAGAACAAGAATCAAAGCCTTCAGAGGAGAGCTTACCCAGAGGAGGAGGAGAAGAAGAAGCCAAGGAGAGTGAAGTAGTCAAGATTCCAGAAGAATCAATCCTAAAAAGGATAAACTCAAAAAAGGAAACTAGATCTTTCCAACTTGGGAAACAACTATCATGCAAATGGACAACAGGTGCAGGACCAAGGATTGGTTGTGTGAGAGATTACCCATCAGAGCTTCAGCTTCAAGCACTGGAACAAGTCAACCTGTCCCCGAGAAGTGCTTCTGTTTCAAGACTCTACTTCTCCTTTTCCTCTCAAAGGCAAATGCCTCGGATGTCACCGTTATGGCGTGGAATGTCATTACCTGCAGATATCACACAATTATAACTGATGGAAAGTTATTGAGATCTGATCTATTCTTTTTGTGTGAATAGAGAAGATAATGACTTAGAATTCTTTTGTATTTTTTTTTTTCTCACCTTATAATGTAACAGAGCAGCATTTCATTCGTTCATTTGGTTTCTTGTTTAACAAGAAATCACAGGTTAAAATAAGTTTTTTTTTTACTAAAAGGTTAAAATAAATTTAGATTCTTTTTCTACGCTTTTTTGGTTTTGACAAAAGCCTGTAATACACACAAGTGATTCAAGTTTCAACATGTTTTTCAAACAGTTCTTCATTTTTTACCTTTCCAGCTTGACTTTCAAGAAAACTCAGTGGAGATTCAACCCTACGCTGCACAAGTTATGCCAGCGAGAGATAATTTTCCTTACATTGACCCTCTCTGCCTCTTTGTTGGTACCATGACCCTCTCTGCCTCTTTGTTGGTACCATCTTTGGGCTTTAAAGGCCCATTAGAATGTTAGATTGAGTGGCATAACAAGAACCATGCCCAGTCCCATGCTTCTCCAGTCTCCACCTACCAAGTGAAAATAAGTTTACTCATCAAAAGTAAACTGTTTTTTTGTTCTTGTTTACGTCACAACTCACAAGATGATATTTGGTTCTTCCTTTTTTTTTCTAAGGGCTGCATGTCAACAGATATACTCATTCGTTCCTGAACAAGTGTCAATATGACATTTTTCACACAGATTTAAAAAGTTGCTGAAATATATGTAATTTGTTATTAATTACACCTGTATGACCAATAGTATTTGATATAAATAAAATTATTTATAAAATCAATGCAGTTTGCAATTAATTTTTGACTGAAAATAAGTATAATTTGTATTGAAATTGTAAAATGATACTTTTTTGTGTAACAAGAAAAAAACGTTAGAATGAGACTTATTATGAAACAGAGGGACTCATTTGTTATTATATTAGGGGCTGACTTTGTTATACTACCTCTAATAAATTGAAAAAATATATTAAAATATAAGTAGATCTTACATGTGACGTCCATATATTTGACACTAGATTTTACAATTATCATGAATCACGATTAACAACGTACTAACTAAAACTATTAAACGTATGTATGTATGACTTTTTGGATTCTTAAATATTTTATTCATTACTAAATTTAGTAACTCACCAACCAAGCCAATCCAACAAATCAATACATGACAACTTTTGAAACTTCCTCACTGAGTCATGAATAACACTACTTACATAGTTAATTTTACCACAAGAATCTGCATTTTTGTAAAAAAAAGTGCGAACACAAATATAATCATGGAGTAGACGTATAGTATTTGATAAATACATAATCAAAATAAATCTCGAATATTGTTTTAAAAAAATGACGAGTTATTATCTTTATCTGTCAACATTAATGTTCTGTATACTTGAAAGTTTGTTAAAGTAATTCGCTAGGAGCCTATATTTAACAGAAACATGTCTTTTTCTTAAGCTGGCCATATCCAAATATACTGACTTAATTTTTGAAATATTAGTAATTTAATTTAGTCAAAAAATATTACTACTTTAATACAAACAAATGGAAAATTTTAAAATAAATGTAATAAAGCGGGAAGAGGTAAAACGGCAGAACAAGCATGGTGAGAGCCATATAGGTTCGCTCATTTGTCATTATGTTAAATACTTTCTCCTCTCTTCAACTAATCTTCACAACATAATCTAAATCCTAAACAAGAAACAAATAAAGCTTTCAAACTTCAACCCAAATGGCTCCAACACTCTCTACCGTACAGTTCGCAGATCCAGCTGAAGTAACCGAGTTCGTGGTCAACAAAGGAAACGGCGTAAAGGGTTTATCAGAAACAGGAATCAAAGCTCTTCCCGACCAATACATTCAACCATTCGAAGAACGTCTCATTAACAAGTTCGTCAACGAAACAGACGAGGCCATTCCTGTCATCGACATGTCCAACCCCGAAGAGGACAAAGTCGCTGAAGCTGTCTGTGACGCTGCTGAGAGATGGGGTTTCTTTCAAGTGATCAACCATGGAGTTCCTCTTGAAGTTCTTGACAACGTGAAGGCTGCCACTCACAGGTTCTTTAATCTCCCTGTTGAGGAGAAGAGTAGGTTCACAAGGGAGAATTCATTGTCGACGAATGTAAGGTTTGGAACGAGTTTTAGTCCTCGTGCAGAGAAAGCTCTTGAGTGGAAAGATTATCTCAGTCTCTTCTTTGTCTCTGAAACCGAAGCTGAACAGTACTGGCCTGATGCTTGCAAGTGAGTTCAAAAGTCACTCTTCCTCTGTTTTAGTTACTAATTCATATAGGTATGTGTGTTCAGTACCAGTTCAGGTTTGAATCATGTTTTCTGATTTTCGAACTCAACTTTCTAGATCGATTCGAGTTTTATATATGTTGGATGGGGTTAAGTTAATATACGTCAGGTTCTGATATATTTTATAACTATCTCTAAAACCCATTTTCAATCCAACTTATTTCGAGTTCGGTTAATAATACTTCGGATTAATCTGGTTTTAGATATCATATCAAAATGAACATATATCATATCAAAATGAACATAGAATTTAGTATTTAAGATACTTATTTAGGTTTTGAATATTTATTTTTTTAAATATCATATCAAAATAATTATGTAATTAAGTATTTGAGATACTTAATATTTCTACGATTTTCATGCCTAGTTTGTTTTATTTATTCAGACTTTTAAGTTTTTTGGGGGTTTTTTTTCATTCGATTAATAATATTTCTAAGTACAGGTATATTTTATACCATCTGATATGATTAATTCGAATACTTTTACGACTTGAGTCATATATGAATTCGAGTCTTTCCATTCGGATTCGGTTCAGATCTCGTGGTTCGGGTTCGGGTTTTTGCTTAGACCTAAATTCACATATACAGTTATTGATTTTGATTTGTGTTCAAAATTTTTTTTATTGATTTGATTATAGGAACGAAGCTCTAGAGTACATGAACAAGTCCAAGACAATGGTGAGGAAGCTTTTAGAGTATTTAGGGAAGAATCTCAACGTGAAGGAGCTAGACAAGACCAAAGAATCACTCTTCATGGGTTCAATTCGAATCAACCTCAACTACTATCCCATCTGTCCTAATCCCGACCTAACCGTTGGCGTTGGTCGTCACTCAGACGTCTCTTCCCTCACCATTCTCTTACAAGACCAGATCGGTGGTCTCCACGTGCGTTCTCTATCCTCAGGGAACTGGGTTCACGTGCCACCGGTTCCCGGATCTTTCGTGATCAACATCGGAGACGCCATGCAGATCTTGAGCAATGGTCGTTACAAGAGCGTGGAGCATCGTGTCTTAGCCAACGGTAGCAACAACAGAATCTCCGTTCCTATCTTCGTGAATCCAAAACCAGAGTCTGTGATTGGTCCTCTTCCTGAGGTGGTCGCAAATGGAGAGGAACCCGTTTATAGAGACGTTGTGTACTCTGATTACGTCAGATACTTTTTCAAGAAGGCACACGACGGAAAGAAAACCATCGATTTCGCCAAGATTTGATTACAATCAGACCTAAAAGGAGTTTGATGTCTTGTTTTGTTTCCTGTTTGTGTTTGTGTAAGCGAATAAAGAAGAAAGAAGACAGACATATGATGTCTTCTTGAAACTTTGTTCAGTATTGTTTTGTATAACGTGTCACAGAAGCAAGAAGTAACCTTTAGAATTAGTGGTTACAAAGACAGATGAGATTGACTTCAATGTTCAGACCACAACACACACATTGTTTGTAGACATGTCTACAGAGGATACATAAAGTTCTGATCTTTTTTTTTTTTTTTTTGTCTCGTTCGATTATAAATACATTTTTATAAAAACCGTGATGAAAGGCCTTTGCCACCTAGTTTAAATGGTAAAGGAGTTCCGCGTACCCAGATCCAAAGCTTTGTGGGATTATAGTCTTTTAGACTAGAAACTCTTTGGGATCTCCACAGTTATCATAAAGAAACTGTGATAATACAAATGTGATCTCTAACAATAAAAAAATATGATAGGATATCATGTTATTATTCAACTATACTTTCATAATCAATTACAAAAAAGTTAGAAGAAATCAATGAGAAAGATAAATGTGATCTCTAACAATAAAAAATATGATAGGATATCATGTTAATTTCACATTATTCAACTATGCTTTCATAATCAATTACAAAAAAAGTTAGAAGAAATCAATGAGAAAGTGATATATTGTGTTTTTGGCACATTATATATATGTCTTATTAATAGTTTTCAAGGTTTTATCGAGTCTTTTTAGTCTTTTTCGAGTCATAACAGGTCTAGAGTTGCATTGGATGGGAAATGGACCAGCTAGAGGAAAAGAAGAGAAAAAAGTATGATTTGGAGTCTTTTGCGCAGAGTCAACCGGAGCAGCCTGAGTGTCTGCTCCAGCGGCAGAGATTAAAAAAAAAGAAGTTTCCAAATATTTCGGGATTTGCCCTAGATTTCCTATTTCTTTCCTATAGCCGCATGTGGCTCCTATATATATAGTCTCCTATTTATTACTTTAGACCTACCTTAGTTTTTACGCAAGAAAGACCTAGAGAGCTTGTGATTTGCGATTTGCTACTTGTAAGGGAGACGGCTCCATCTATCTCCTAGAGAAGATTATCCTGAACCCTCTGATTTCTATTATCTAATATATGCAGTATTATTCAGAAATCATACTTCTCTGTTCTTGTGTTATGTTTGAGTAGTCACCGAGTTAGTTTAGGGTTCTAGTGTTTTGGATTCGCGAGCTGAAGCATAAATAAGTCATCTTAAGATTGT
>NC_027750.1:25428261-25460881 GCF_000695525.1 Brassica oleracea var. oleracea
GTTAATTGATAACTTGATATGATTTGAATGAGCTTTGCATCCCTAGTCAGCTAGAGTAGATATTAGGATGTATTGTGAACATATCGGACTTGATCTCTAAAGCTTGCTAGCGCATCTCGATCCAAACGAGAGTTTAGTCATCAAGACCGACTTGCAAAGGAATCAATACCACGAGAGTGGGTTGATTCATCCTGAGTTATCCGAGTTTAGACTTGTTATAAATTGAACTTGAATAATTGTTTGGCTTGCGATTTCCATACTTGAAGAAGACACCCTAGACTAGCGCCTTTAAATCAATTCAAAACAACATCATCTTGTTACTTGTTATTTACGTTATTGACTTCATTAAAAAACCCCACTTGTTTTAGCTTAATTCTGATCCCATAAAGATAAAGTGTGAACTGATCCTCTGGAATTGAATCTAAATATATTACAACTACACTGTTAACTTGATATCAGACAAAGATCCAATTTTAGTGTATCAGAAAGATAAACAAAACATAATGTGAACGACAAACCAAATCTGTCAAAAACATGACAAGATACCATGTTTGATTAGTTTCACATCATGCAATTATGCTTTCATAATAAATCCTACAAAACCTTAGTGAAAAAAGTTTCAAATCAAAAGCGTTTAGAAAGAAAAAAAAACTGGAACACATTCGAAGATAAATTAGGTAAATGAAACATAATGCAAAGACAAACCAAACATGATATTTCTGACAATTTAAAACATGACAAAATACCATGTTTGATTAATTTCTCGCTATGCGATTATGCTTTCATAATCAATCCTAGGAAAAAAAAAACTATTTAAATCAAAAGCTTTTAGAAGAAAAAAAAATTGGAAAAATATTCGAAGATCAATTATAAAGGTAAACAAACAAAACATAATATGAATATAAACTAAATATGATATCTTTAACAATTAAAAATACAACATGATACCATGTTTGATTAATTTCACATTATGCAATTATGCTTTCGCAATCAATCATACAAGAACTTAGGTAAAAAGTAAAAACATTTCAAATCAAAAGCTTTTAGAAGGAAAAATTTGGAACAATTCAAAGATCAATAAGAAAGCAAAATAAACATAATGTGAAAAGAAAACAAGTATGATATCTCTAACAATCAAAAATCGACAGGATATCATATTAGAAAAGTTTCACATTATGAAATTATGCTTCCTTAATTAATCATGCAATTTTTTTTCAAATGTAATAAATCAAAAGATTTTAGAAGGAATTTTTTCTTTTTTTTGGAAAATCTGGAGATCAATTCGAAAGCCTAATGAACGTAATGTAAAGACAAAATAAACATGATATCTATAACGGTAAAAAAATATGACATAATATCATGTTCGATTAGTTTTACATTATGAAATTATGCTTCCTTAATGAATCATACAAAAACTTAGGAAAAATGTTTTAGATCAAAAGATTTTAGAAGGAAACAAATTTGGAAAATTTTGGAAATCAATTATAAAATAAGATGAACATAATGTGAAGATAAAACAAAAATGATATCTCTAACGATCAAAAATATGATAGGATATCATATTTGATTAGTTTCACATTATGCAATTATATGCTCCCTTAATCAATCATACAAAAACTTAGAAAAATGTTTTAAATCAAAACCTTTTAGAATGAAAAAAATTGAAAAAATGGTGATCAATTAGAAAGCAAATAATTCTTATGAAATTATGAAAAATATGACATAATATCATGTTCATTGGTTTTACAATATGAAATTATGCTTTCTTAATCAATCATACAAACACTTAGGAAAATGTTTTAAATCAAAAGATTTTAGAAGGAATTGTTTTTTGGAAAATTTAGAGATCAACTAGAAAGAAAAATAAACATAATTTGAAGACAAAACAAGCATGATATCTTTAATGATCAAAAATAGTACATGATATCATGTTTGTTTAGTTTCACATTATGCAATCATACTTCCTTAATCAATCATACAAAAACTTAGGAAAATGTTTTAAATCAAAAGCTTTTAGAAGGAAAACAAATTTGGAAAATTTTGGAAATCAATTAGAAAAAAATGAACATAATGTGAAGATAAAACAAAGATGATATCTCTAACGATCAAAAATATGATAGGATGTCATATTTGATTAGTTTCACATTATGCAATTATGCATCTTTAATCAATCATACAAAAACTTAAGAAAACGTTTTAAATCAAAACCTTTTAGAATGAAAAAATTGAAAAAAATTGGCGATCAATTAGAAAACAAAATGAATATAATGTGAATACAAAACAAACATGATATCTCTAACGATCAAAAATATGCATGATATCATGTTCGATTAGTTTCACAGTATGAAATTATAGTTCCTTAATCAATCATACAAAAACTTAGGAACATGTTTTAAATCAAAAGCTTTTAGAAGAATAACAAATTTTGGGAAAAATCGAAGATCAATTAGAAGGCTAAATGAACATAATTTGAAGACAACACAAACATGACATCTCTAATGATTAAAAATATGACAGGATATCATGTTTGATTAGTTTCACATTATACAATTATGCTTCCTTAATCAATCATACAAAAACTTAGGAAAAACGTTTTAAATAAAAACCTTTTAGAATGAAAAAAATTGGAAAAATTGAGCGATCAATTAGAAAGCATAATGAACATAATGTGTAGACAAAACAGATATGATATCTCTAACAATCAAAAATATGTCAGGATATCATGTTCGATTAGTTTCACATTATGCAATTATGTTTCCTTAATCAATCATACAAAAACTTAGAAAAACCGTTTTAAATCAAAACCTTTTAGAATGAAAAAGTTTGGAAAAGTTCAGCGATCAATTAGAAAGAAAGTGAATATAATGGGAAGACAAAACAAACATGATATCTTAAGGATCAAAAATATGACAGGATATCATATATTCGATTGGTTTCACATTATGCAATTATGCTTCTTTGATCAATGATGCAAAAACTTAGAAAAAATGTTTTAAGTCAAAATCTTTTAGAATGAATTTTTTTTGGGGAAAAATCGGAGATCAATTAAAAAATAAAATGTACATGATGTGAAAACAAAACCAAACATGATATCTCTAACGCTCTAAATATGACATGATAGCATGTTCGATTAGTTTCACATCATGTTTTGTGTAAGATAATAAAGAAGAAAGAAGAGAGACTTATAATGATGTCTTCTTGAAACTCTGTTCTGTATTGTGTTGTATAACTATCATTAATCAATACAGTTTCTCTTTTATCAGAGAGAGAATAACGTGTTACAGAAGCAAGAACTTAAAACCCTAATTAGTAGCTTTGTCTACTCAGAGTCTTATTTGACAAGAATATGTTCTGTTTAGTTCTTTCTTAATTATCATGAGTCATGATCTTCTTCATGTTTCGGACGTTGTTCTTCATTAACATAATCAAGATGATCAACATCTTGGTTGAATTCAAAGATCTTCTTCTCCCTGAAGTAATTGATCAAGAAGTACCAACCAACTGATCCTACGGTCATTAAACCGCAAATGAGGTACACAATCTTAGTAGCAAACACAATGATCAACATCAGAAACGCTGAAGGTACCAAGCACATAATCACTAATCCTGGTATATTCAGTGGGACACGGTAAGGTCTCTTTAGCTCAGGTAGCTTCTTTCTTAACCAAAGGAAAGACGCAAACTCAAGGTACATCCCTAACGTGTACAAGAAGTTAGCCGAGGAGATGATGTCAGTGAAGTCCATGTAGGACAATCCGAGGGACATGAGAGCTGAGAGTAGAATCCCAACCCAAGGAGTGTTGAACCATTTAGATCTTACCCCAAAGAACTTAGGCAAGAACCCTAGCTCCGCCATACCCTCCAGCTGATAAGCACTACTGCTTAACTGAGCTTCAAAGAGTCCTATACTTGATAAGACAGCGCCAATCTCAATCCAAATCTTCAACCACGTTCCTGCTATCATCTCAGCTGCTTCTGCGTGAAACCCTGTTTCCCATCTGCTCTGGTCCACCGAGACAGCACCCGTAACAGCCAAAAGAGGGATCAAGTAAGCTACACAAGTAAAGATCACAGCGACAAGAAGCGCCAAGGGAAACGTCTTCTGAGGGTTATCAACTTCCCCTGCAAGAGTGCTGACATTGTCCCAGAAGTTCAAGTTCCAGAAGAGCGTGTTGAAGTAGAGATTCCAATCCTTTTGCTTGTCTCCCAAGCTACCCCAGCGGTGAGGTTGGATTTTAGGGATTGCCATTGCCGACATGACGAGGAAAGGCGAGAGAGACACCAAGCCGAGAACAACGGCTGCGTAACCGACAATGGCTAGGCCAGTGTAGTTTAGGAAAGATAATACCACCGTTGATGCGAATATGCAGACGTTTCGTGGCCATCCTGATTCAAGAACAGGGAATAGCTTCTCCAAGTAAGTCACACAGAGGACAGGGAACGAAGCGACGTTGATCACACCACTCAGGTACTTCAACGAGCCCATCATTGAGCCTACGAATGCGCCAAAAGCTCGATGCGCCCATATCACAAACCCTCCGTTGCCTGAGACAATATTCTACCAAAATCAGAAAGTAGCTTCCTTGTTCATGAAGTAACCTTAATAATTAATGGTTTCAAAGTCAGATGAGATTGACTATAATGTTCAGACCACAAAACACGCACTGTTCAGATAAAATTTTCTTTAATCTCATTTTTGATAGGACTGGCTCAACATTTCTATCGATCATAGGACACAAAAATTAAACTCTTGAAATTTATATATTTATCTAATTAAAGGTTAATAATTGCAAAAATTATTCATATTTTTTATAAATTTCGTGATGAAAAAAATAAAATAAAAATATTTAAAATATTTTTGGATTTTATATCTGTTTAAAATTGTAACTTTTAAAAAAAAAATTGATTATACCTGGAAATGCGGTGGAGAGTTCTGCGGTAATCAGGGCTTCAGGGACACTCCATATGAAAGGGAAGATGAGGAAACCAAGAATCGCTAGAAGCGGTCCAGCCGCTTGAACCGCCGGTTCTTCTCCAAACGGCCCACCTGCGACTTCGAAGTAAATAAGGAAAATCAAAGGGACCAAAGTCAGTTTCTTTGCGGTTGATCCGCTTGAATCGGTGGTTGTTACTGGGAGCTCGTGGCTCACTCTTGATGTTTCTGTTGTTTCCATTAATGTTTTTCTATCCCTAATTGGATTCAGATCAAGGACTCTTATATAAAGTTCCAGAATACAAAACTATTTGAGGAACGTGTTCGTGTTGCATGTATCAGACCGAAGCTTAGCTGAATATTTGGAACCATCCAAACTCAATATTGTTTGTTCTTATATCATAAAAAATATTAATCAATTTATTTTTATTATTCTTTTTGGTGATAGATCAATCAATACTCCACGTTTAACGCTGAGATTAGAGAGAAAGGGTTAGAATTGTTTACGGTGAGGTATGACTTATAATAGTAGTTTAGTGGCTTAACCACCCATCTTTCCACCTACTCCGGCTTAGACTAGTGTTCATACAAAAGTTAAAAAAATAACTGAATATTCATTAACATGTGCATAGTATAATCTCTACTACCTACGTTATATATTATGGTGCATAGACGGAAATGATCTTTGTCTATGGTTTTGAACTTGCAGTTGAACCATCATAATTGAATACCTACAAAGTTCAATCTATTTCCTTTTAATATTTTCTATTAAATTTTGAAGAGAGTAAAAATGTTTTATAATGCCAGTAAAAGATATATGTCACATAGTTTTCCAATAATTGTCTATGGCATACGAATGATTTCATGCTAAACCGGAAACCATCACTGCCAAACCGCTTACACTACATCCCATATGAATGAACTAGGATTAAAGCAAACAGAATCAAAGGTTACACAAACAGAATAAATGTCACAAATAGAACAATGTTTCACACAAACAGAATAAATGTCATGCTATGAAATACGACAAATTTCATGCTAACCGGAAACCAACACTGTCAAACCGGTTACACTACATCCAATATGAATTAACAAGGATTAAAACAAACATAATCAAAGGGACTTACACATCCCAAGATAAAACACCTTAGTAAGGTATTTATGCTGCATACCTCTGACTCTCTCTTTAGTCTAGCAATCAATCATCTAAGAAGTAGTATGATCCTGCAAGCTTTTGCTCTCTGTCCTTGGTGGACTCTAACTTGTTGATCCTTGGCCTGAAGTTAGTCGGATCTCGTCTGAATGTGATGTTCAGGTGCTGCAAAAGGAATATCAAGTTAGCTTAAGTTCATAGAGGATTAATCTTATGATAAACATGAATAGTGTTTGATTTACCGATAAGAAAAGGTTCATCCCACTAGCGAGTGACTGTGGAGAATGAGCAGTACACTTGACACCAGGTTGTCCTTCGTACACAATAACTTTATCCGCAAGATAGGTCGCCATCATAAAGTCATGCTCAACAACAAAAGCGGTTTTCTTTGCGTGTAGGATGAACCGCTTTATGACTTTAGAAGCTGTGATCCTCTGCTCTGAGTCTAGATGCGCACTTGGCTCATCAAGCAGATAGATATCAGCAGGCTTCCCTAAACACAAAGTTATAGCAACCCTCTGCCTCTCTCCACCGGAGAGTTTGTTCACCGCTTGATCCAACAGCTCCTCAATCTGAAGCGGTTTCATTACATCCGACATAAACTGAGGATGTGTGTATGCATCGCGTATCCTATCATGTAGGAGCTGTCTCACTGTACACTCGCGCTTCGAATCGTTTCCTTGAGGCTTGTAGGACACGTTAAACTCT
Source organism: Brassica oleracea var. oleracea (assembly GCF_000695525.1). NCBI lineage: Eukaryota > Viridiplantae > Streptophyta > Magnoliopsida > Brassicales > Brassicaceae > Brassica > Brassica oleracea. The sequence goes on from NC_027750.1 coordinate 25,435,056, forward strand.
GGCATGTCTGACTCTACACCCTCTTCGCATGGGAACGCACCTGCCTGGATTAGTAATATACATTATACAGGTTACAACATCCTTCAGAGTCTTAACCCACAAGGGACAGAGAAAACTTTACCAGCATCCTGATGAATGTTGTTTTGCCAGTACCGTTCTCCCCAAGCATCACAATAATCTGAGAGTCTGTGAACTCTCCTTCCATTACATCCAGCTTGAAGTCTCCAAGCTTCTTACTCATGTTAGGGTACTTGTATCTTGCATAGGACTTCACTTCCCCATCACTCTCTTGTGGTGTATCAGAAACCTAGACAAGAACAACATATCAGTTGCAAACTCTCTTGAGAAGAACCTATTAGTAAAGCCTCACCTTAAAGGTCAGAGACTCATCTCTAAAACGCAAGTTTTCAGTGGGGACAAAACCAGCTAAGAACACATTGATTCCTTCTCGGACAGAGAAGGGGAGAGTCACAACACCGTAAGCTGTCGGCTTTCCATACAAACAACAAACAAAGTCCGACAAGTAGTCAAGTACACTGAGGTCATGCTCCACCACAATCACATAGCTGCAAAGAAAACAATCATATTGTATTCAAGAACCAAAGAGAGAATCATTTTCAGAAGAGATGATGATGATGAAACCAAACTTGTCATGTCTGAGGAGGGAGCGTATGACTTCAGCAGCTTTGAGTCTTTGCCTCACATCTAAGAAGTTAGAAGGTTCATCAAATACATATATATCTGCCTTCTTGAGGCAAACAGCAGCAATAGCAAAACGTTGTAGCTCTCCACCAGATACTTGTGTTGCTTCACGGTCCAAGAGGTGGTTCAAGTCCATAGCGTCACAGATCTCTGCCATCATTCCTCTTTCGTCCAGCTTCTCAAGGACCGTCCCAAGCGTACCTTTAGCAACTTTTTTTATAGCATCGACATGTTGTGGCTTCATAGCAATCTGCACACAAAGGAGAGGCATCAAACTCAGCTTAATGGACTGCTTACTTACAAACAAATATTATCTGATATTTATGAAGCCTTAAATATTTTTAGTTTAATCTTTCATAATTTTTTTTGAGAATTTAGATTCATTGTGACTTATGTGTAATAGCTCTTTAAAATTTAGAAATCAAAAGAAATGTTATTCAAAATTTAGAGGTTAAGGCAAATGTTTTATCCGGCTGGGCCAAGAATCTGCCCTGATTGGTGTCTACTCTCTACCATACCTTTAGTTTCTCTTCTACAAGACGGATGAAATAGCTTTGAAGTTCTGATCCACGGAAGTGAGCCAAAATTTCATGCCAGTCTGGTGGATTCTGCACAAGAAGTAGCATTACATGTAACAGTTATATGATATAAGAGACATGTTCTATGCACAAGAAGAGAGGCTATAATATATTTACATTGTATCTGCCAAAGTTTGGTTTGATTTTTCCAGCCAAAACTTGGAGAGCTGTAGATTTACCAATACCATTTGTTCCAACCAAACCTAGGACTTGCCCAGGCCTTGGCACTGGAAGCCTATAAAATCAAGATATACATTTCAGAGAGTCCAAAAGAGAACTGATCGAACAGATTCCACAAGGAAATAAGGCATTAGCTAACCTGTGTAGTTTAAAGCCATTTGAGTTATAGCGGTGGATTGTATCTTTCTCCAAGTCCTTTGGAAGATTGATAATCTGAATAGCTTCAAAAGGGCATTTCTGCGATTTCACACCAGCAAATCTCACTTAGTGTTAGGGTGACACATTCATCGTAATAGTATATAGAGACTACGTACCTTCACGCAGATACCACATCCTATGCAAAGCTCCTCTGACAAGAAAGCAGTCTTGGAAGCAGGAGTCACCTCGATACAAAGTTTCCCTAGAGATGCACACAACAAATCATTTTATGATCAAACAAGTTTTCGTACTAAAGCCAGGAACGGCATGAAACCTCTACAAAGAGCCTTAGCCCGAGAATGAGAGGAAGAAACGTACCTGTCTTGACTACAGGACAGCTCTTCTTGCACTCTTGGCGGCATTTCTTCGGCTTGCACCGATCGCTATTCACGATAGCAATCCTCGTTAATCGATCCGACATCCTTCAACAATACTATATGTACAAGTTTCACAACACACAAAAGATCAGAGACATAAACTCGAGCGAGCGTGTGACGGTAACTTGAAATATTCAATTTGATCCCAAATTTGTAAAAATATACTATTATGTATAGACTCCATATATAGTCCAACTTATCATATTTTTTTAATTAAATTAATTTAAAAATGTTTGTGATCCCCAAAATATCAGATCCCACAAACAAAAAAAATCTCATAGAATCTTTAGAGAAATAACTTAAATCAAAACAAAAATTACTATGAGAAAAAATGAAGAGATTGCCTCGATCAAACCGATTGAACTAAGGTTTTATAGATACACCAAGGAATCAAGCTAGCGATCGTCGTGGAAACGGAGAAAAGACAGGAGGAGTACAAGAAGGGAAACATGATCCAGTTACCAGTATATAGCAGAACGAGGAAATCAAAGAAGCTGAAGACGGAAGAATCAGCTGAGCGGCCACGACAGAATATTAGGGTTTGAAGTTTCATTTTAATTTATATTCTCAAATCTAATCTATTAAAATTTGAGGATCCGTTGACAAATGTCGATAGAAGATTTTAAAAATTGGAAACTTGTCTCATTTATTCACTTCTTAACCAATGAGCATGCGGAATGATATCCACGTTGCTTTATTACAGCTCATAAAACGTAAGACATTAACTGTACTGTTTCATGTTTGCGAACTTGTCCGTATTTAAACCAAAAAGATCACTTAAATGGGCCAATTTGGGCTCTGCAGTTAATATGGGCCTCAACAGATGGGTACTTATCTTGGGTTTATTTCCCCTTGTCGGCCAAATTTTATTTAACGCTAAAAAGAAGTTTATAAAAAAGGAACTTGTCGTTTGGTCTTGATTCGGTGAAAAACTATTATTAGGGCATCCACAATAGGAGCTCTCGAGGGAGTCCTTAGGAAATGTGGAGATCATTTTCTTAGAATTTGTGCAAAAAAAAATGCTTAAAATTTTTTGGTAAGGATTGATCGTTACACTGTTCACGGGTCCCGTTGACTACGTGGCGGTCCGTGAATGGTCATTTTTTTTTTTTTTTTGAAAAAAATCAAAATATCTAGGATTAATTCAAAATATCTTTATCGCTAAAGACTCCAATGAGTCTCGCCGTTGCGCATGGTGATAGAAGTTAAAAATATTTATCTAGATTTATGTATTGAGAGATGTCAACGTTTCACAACTTACAGAGTGACACCAACCAAAACTACGGTCATGTTCGTTTACGTGTCGCGCGACCTGCGACCTGCGACTAAGATTACATTCGTTTATGTGTCGCGCGACTTGCGACTTGCGACCTGCGACTAAACATGCGACCTGCGACTAAAACTATGTTCGTTTACGTGTCGCGCGACCTGCGACCTTTGGCAGATGAAGACCTCTCTATACGCATATAAAGCCCAAACTTATTTGTGGTCATCAAAACCCACCAAGAGGATTATTAAAATGCGTAGCGGTCTTTCTTTTCAGAGTCCCACATCGATAAAGTGGGAGAACTGACCAGCAGAAGCTCGCACTATAAATAAACCTCTCCTACGGTCTATGCAAACCACGCAGCCATGTGGTGAATACAAAGCGAACTATTTTTTCGCCTTTTACCAAATAATACCATTGGTTCTCTACGCTAAGTGGCATACGCCTATTTTTGGAGGTTTCCATTTTTGAGTGGACCCAACAACATTTAGTTGAAAGTTTACCTCAATGGATTATAATTGACTAACCCCGGCTTTGGTATAATACCCAGTTGCAATTGTATTATACTATTTTTCCAATTTGTAGTTTAAGGCATTTTAAATTTGTTAACCATTTCCAAGTTCCTACAGTATTCAAAGCTTTTACTTCGGCTCTATTCGTTTACGTGTCGAGCGATCAGTCGCTGTTTTCTCCGAGCGACTTGAATGGGAACTCGTGATTGGTCGCGCGATCAGTCGCGCGACATCAAAACAAACAACAACCTGCGATTTGCGACCAATCGCAGGTCGCATGTTACGCGACAGCAAAACGAACAACAACCTGCGATCTGCGATCAGTCGCAGGTCGCATGTCGCATGTCGCAGGTCGCAGGTCACGCGATATGTAAACTAACACGGCCTATGTTGAGATCTATACATCTATCATCATCATGACAAGCTGACTATAAAGAAGACTTGGAAGTATGAACCCGACCCTCGTAGACTCGACACATTCTATTGACCAAAATCTTTTCGGGAACCAGTAGCGCACTGCCACGTCATATAGTTGGTAAACAAAGATTCAATTAATTATGGCAAATTGCTCGTAATAATATCATGTTGAGATAAATTATAATAAAATAAGTAAAATACAAAAACTAATGGGTAATTTTCAATTTACTCATGAAGTAAATATCATAATTTAGAAGGTGTTAACCCAGTCGAATCTTACTCAAATGAAATTTAAATAATATAATTAGTAACTTTACTGATTTATAGACGAATATTCAAAACTAGTCTTAGTTCAAAATTACTTGTTTTTAAAACTTAAAAAGACAAGAATAGACAAAAACCAAAATTTAACGACTTAAAATATTTTTATTCCTTCTTTTTATGATTAGTTCGATAGAGATAAAGTAATCATAAGACTTTTTCTTATCTTTAATTTTTATCCGGCCATCGAATACGACTTGTGGCGCAAAAAAAAAAATTCAAATATTGACCCATGTTTTCTTGTGGCAAATAAATTATTAACATATAGAAACCATTTCATGTACTTTTTTTTTTTTTGTAACTTCGATTTTCATGTACTTTTATAGTCTATATAATACATATACACACACCATCAACGAGACATAAAACTCATACCACCACAATCCACACAAATGGCAAACCTCATCCTCATCATCACCTCCCATATCCTCCTTCTCGCAGCTATTGTCTCCGCCGGAAAGGGTGAAAACTTTGCAAAAAACATTAACCGGAAACACTTCGGGCTCCGTAAAGAGAAACTCACTTTCTTCCGTGTCTACTGGCACGACATTCAAAGCGGCACAGACCCTAGCTCGGTCGTGCTCAGACCTCCTCTCTCCAACTCCTCTTTCTTCGGAGCAGTCACTATGATCGATAACCGTTTAACTACGGAGGTCTCGGTTAACTCGACTTTGGTAGGCCAGGCTCAAGGGATGTACGCTGGTGCGGGCCAACACGATGCGTCTGCGCTTATGGTGATGAACTTCGCGTTCAAGACAGGTAAGTATAACGGGAGTACGATCTCGATTCTTGGTCGAAACGCGGTGATGACTAAGGTTAGGGAGATGCCAGTGATTGGAGGAAGTGGACTGTTCCGATTCGCTAGAGGTTATGTCGAGGCTAGAACTAAGTGGTTGAATGTAAAGACAGGAGATGCTACTGTTGAGTACAGCTGTTACGTCTTGCATTATTGACTTTGTGATGATTGCATGTCTCTCTTTTCTAATGTTTATTTAAATTGCTATATTTGGGTCCGGGTATGTTGTCTTTATGTTGGTTTGAGAGATACATGATTGTTTTGAGGGTATTTATGTCTATTTCGAGATTATGATATTTTTTGTTCACGTGATACTTTGATACATAAAAACTTAGATGACATTTTAAAGAAGTTAGTCTTGATATTTATCGGATTTAAAATAATTATAAATGAATGTTTAAAACTTTAAATGATCAATACATCTATTTTACATAACGATTTGGAAGTCAAAACGGTTTATGCATATTTTAATTATTTAAATTTTGGGAATCAAGACAAATGTTTAATCTCGACCGACTTTAATTTTGCCATTTTGGGTTTATTTAAGATTTTTAACGTTAAAATCCATCGACTAAATTTGTTTTAGATAAAAAAGATCCTAAAATAAGTATTTAATGAAAAAACCTTCGAACTAACTTTATTTAATGTATTAAACCCTAACAGGTTATAATTATCATTACTCTTGGTAAATTTTTAGTTTAGAGGTTTCTACATTAAGTAAACATAATTGAAGGGTTTTACCAATAAAAATAAAATAAAATCAAAATTTTATAATATTATCTAAAAATTAGTAACAAATTTTCAAAATTAGCATTTTTAAATAAATTTGTAAATATACGAGTTTGATGTGTTTTTAACATCAACATTATATATGTATAAATTAAAAATGTAAAAGCCCAGAAAATATAATAACAATTATCTAAAGATTTATTATTACATTTTTATTAGATAAGATATAATATTTATTATATTTTCTTGGTTTTTTACATTTTTAATCTTTTAGTAATTTTATTACATGCAAATCTTTAGATAATTTTTATTATATTTTCTGATTTTTTACATTTTTCATTTATTATATATAATGTTGATGTTAAAAACACATCAAACTCATATATTTATAAAAAAAATAAATTTAAAAAGCTAATTTTGAAAAATTTAAGTTACTAAGTTTTAGATAATCTTATAAAAAATTTATTTTTTTGATTTTTTTATATTTTTAAAGGTAAAACCTCTCAATTATGTTTACTTATAGAAACCTATAAACTAAAGATTTACCGGTAGTAATGGTAATTATGACCTGCTACGATTTAAGTCATTAAATAAAGTTAGTTTGAGTGTTTTTTCTGTTAAATACTTAATTTGGAGGTTTTTACCCAAAACAAACTTAATCGAAGGGTTTTAACGTTAAAAAACCTTTTGTTTACTATCTCGCACAAGAGTTATGTATAGTTGAGCTTTTCAACTTGACAATGTTAAATTTTCCTAGTCGCTAGCTAGCTACCGGCCTAAAGACAACTCATAACTCTGGTTGGAATTAACTATCCCGACGTTGCGAACTAGCGTACATCAACTGGTTTCATACTTCACAAACAATCCAACAAATCTTAGTTATTGTGATCTTAACGTCTAATCACAAGTGTCTAACAGTCTAGTTGGTTGATGCGATACTTTTCAAGGATCCAAAATAAAATCAATGTAGTATAAAAGATTGTCGAACCCACAGAGAACTAGAGACTTATACACCAAGAATACACAAGCTTTCTTAATCTAAGCAAACAAGAAGATAGATGATTTGTAATAAGCTAAGATCCTATAAATATAAAAAAGGTGATCTCAAATCTAATCAAGATACAAGTACAAGAACTCAATCAAATGCTAATGATGGATTCATGGGTGAGGATAATTGATAAAAGGTAATCAAGGTTCAATCTAAAGGTGACAACTTTCAATCAATCTATCAACTTTATGCCTAGACACAACACTAAGCAAACTCTTTCTCAACATGGAAGCTCATTTGCTAAAATAACTCAAGCATCAAATCTCTTTGGTTGAATATTACTAGAGCAATCATGGAGAACAAGTCTAATAGCAATCCTAGCACCTTTGACATCAAATCTCTTTGGCAAAGCAAGCTAAAAGCCTTAAAGAGTTGGTTCATGCATTTCATCGAACACTTCTCGGGCGTGAAATGCCTAGAAATCTATCTTAGAGAGGCCAACTCTAAAATAGCATTGAGATCATTCAACAAGCAAGGAATAAGAAGGATCTACAATAAAACACCCTAGATCTACACTTAATCACCCTAATATACCTTAACCCATGAATCCAAAATGTGACTACTCACTAATCTCCATGGAAAACCTAAAATCTATGGGAGATTCAAGGCTAATCATGTTTATGAGGAGGAACAAAATATAAGATGAAGAACTTCCTTAAATTAATGAAAAGATTCAAGCTTTATAAAATGAGGCAAAGTGTGTTCTTGAGAGAAAATGAGATAATTCCCAACTTTGGAATACAAGAATATTTATATGGGGCTTGGAAACCCTTAAAAACACAAAAGAAATGACCAAAATATCCCTGGAAAAACATAAATTTCGACCAGCCAAAGTTCTACCCGGATAGCTCAACCCGGGTGCTTCACCCCGGGTATGAAGCTCGTCCAACTCTTCTCGCCCACATGAGCGGGGTCTCCAACCCGGGTGCTTCACCCCGAGTGTCTTCCGTCGACCTCTCCTCGCCTCACACGAGCAGGGTCTCCACCCCGGGTGGTCCAACCCTGGTGTCTTCTGTCGTCGCCCAAAGCCGATCAGCCGAGAGGGTAGGTGAACCCGGGTATACCAACCCGGGTGAGTTGATATGCCTCCAGTGAATCGATCACAACTTCTCCAATATGGTTCCAAATGACTTGAAACCACTTCCATTGGAAAGCTAACTCAATTTCATGTGTCTCCACAAAATCTTAGCAACAGAAGATTTCTCTAAGGCCTCCATCCATGCTTTTCTTTCACCCCCTTTTGGATCACAATGCTCCCAAACATCTCCAATCACTCCATAGCACTCTCCAACACCTAATAAGGACAATGCATGCAATATGGACTCTAAAGATGCCTAATTCCTAATCTATATGATCAAAATGTACACGATATGAAGGCTAAAAACATGTAAATATGCAAGATATCAACTCCCTCACACTAGTCATTTACTTGTCCTCAAGTAAACTTTTCAAGACACAAGGAGGAGAGATACAAAGATGGGATCTTGGCCAAAAGAAACACTCAATGCACTCAACTTAACATCCTAAAGAAATATAGCAAATAGCATGAACACACTCTCTTATTATACTCTAGCTTCTCTAGGCCTATAAATACTCTTATGTCTCTACATAAGATGCAATGCTTTTCAACCAACATGCTCTCTCCATCAACCCTCACATTGATTCACACACACACACACAAGGTGAATTCTCACAGATGGGCACATGATCTCAATCATTTGGCTAGGTGATCAAATGGTCTAATATGGATGAAGAGGAGGATTCAATGCAATCATTTTAAGGTGGCAATCACTCAAGAATCAAGGAGCTTGATCATTATGCAAAATTTATCTAAGATTAGGAGCAATTAATGCATACATGGATTCATCCTCATCATTCTACCCCATTCCTAAGTGATTACAAATTCTACACCCTTTTCATTCATCCCATAACCCAAAATGAAAAACACTCACATCACTCACCCAATGAACACCATTCTTTTCTTAAGACTTAACCACTAAGGACCTTTTATTCACTTTTCACATTTCTAAGCTCTAACACTTTTTATTATCCCTTCCCCACTATCTTATTGAATCTTTTTTTTTTCTTCTTTTTTTTTATAGAGGGAGAAAGTCTCAGACAATACAATCAAGAGCTTTCTTATCTTTCTATTCTAGGTCCCTAGGGCTTTTCTTTCTCATGACAATCTTTTGTTCATCAATCTCAACTTTATCACTTTCCAAACCCAAGATATAAACCTTTAATGAACAAAGACCCCACTCACCATCCTAGAAGCTAGCTCAAATGATGACCCTATGCTAGCAAGAGATGAGAACAAATCCATGTCGCTCCCAATACTCTCAAAATTTTGCACATGTCAAACTATCAAAAGAAGCCTCACTCAAGCAAATCAATGTAAGCTTCAAAGAATGGCTAGGGTTCAAGGGTAAGGAAGTGCCATTTGGGTTAACAAAGAGTGGTACAATGGGGAAAGATAACCCAAAGTATGAGACCCATGATCAAGTATGAAAATGCCCATATGCAAGAGAGATTAAGTTCATTCAAGTTTAAGTTCAGGTTGGAGCTGGTTTCAAGAACAATGCCAATATCAAGCAAGCAAACAAGTTTCAAGAAGAGGTTTCAAGGCTCAAAGCATGCAAGCCTTTCAAAAGATGCTTAAGCTACTTGATATGTTTAACTAGGGTGTCAAATTCAGTGCAAACAAGTATTCTATACAAGGCAATATCAATCAGCTGCTCCATATGCAAGTGAATGCATCCTATATGCTCTAGACTCAATCTTAAGAATGCAAGTGATGCAACTACATGATTCAAAAATTTCAATTTTTTTTTTGGTTTGACTTTGTGTGCTTGCTAATCATAAGTATCAAAAGGTTGAGACAATGCACCTTTGGTCCTTCTCTTACAAGAAAAAGGAACCAAATATGCAAAGGAGCACACTACTGTCCATAGAAAATAGACAGATTTTTTTCTCAAAGAGCTTCACGAAAGATGTGACATGAATTATGAAATGCTCCTTGAGGTTCAGATGATCATAAGAATCAAAAGCATTTGGTGGAGACACAAATTCAACTACAGGCTCAAACGAAGTGTTAACAAAGTAGTCAACTCTATCTCCATCAATCAGATAAAACACAATGTTCTCATTCTCATGAAATTTTTTGACAAGGGGGTTTTCTATCTCAAACAAGAGCCTATCAACATCAAGTTCATCCCCTAAATCAGCTAGTTCAAGAAGAGGTCTAGGTTCATCAAGCATCAAAAACTCAGATTCAAGATTAATTGAAGCACAAATATAGTTCTTGTCAAAACAAACTTCAATATGATCTCTAACAAGCTTTTCTACTCTCAAGTCATCTAGTTTTATAGTTTCACATATCAGGTCAAGACATTCATTGATGAGCATATGAGAATTCAAATCAGAGGCAATCTCTTCAACACATGGCAAACAAATATCCTCAAAATGAAGTTTTAAAGTCGAATTGCATATACTTTCTAGCTGGGTTAGTGGAACCCAATAAAATACATCTTTGAGCTGTTGAGTCATTCTCATCTCAATGCGTGTGAGTTCTCTTCCTTCTAGTGTTGCCCAATTGTGATTATCTTTTTAGTGTAATTTAATTTTTTATTAAAACACATAAATAATAAAAAGAAATTTTTTATAAAATATAAACATAGACATTTATATAAAACGAATTTAGTTTTTTTATTCTTAATAAAATAAAAAATTCAATAACTTTTAAAAATTTATACTTATAAATATATATAAAAATAACTTCACAAAACTTAAAAATATAATAATTCAGATATATTTTTCTAAAAGAAGATATTATTTTTATTATAAATATCTTTTGATCTAATAATTAATAAGAAAATAATTTGGAACAACATAAATGATTATTTTATAGAAGTCAGTTTCTTATGTATGGCGCTCACGTTAACTTTCACGGTAGTTTATTACACTTACACCCTTAATGAATTAAAAATATTATTAGTTATTTCCATTTTTTTATTATTAGTGATTTCCATTAATAACAATTATCTATGTTTCTTTTTTCTTAATAAAATTGTGATTAACTTTTTAACGTAATTTTATTTTTTATTAAAACACATAAATAATAAAAAGAAAAATTTATAAAATATAAACATAGACATTTATATAAAAACGAATTTAGTTTTTTTATTTTTTATGTTTCGTACAACAAAAATAATAAATTCAATAACTTAAAATTTATACTTATAAATATATATAAAAATAACTTCAAAAAAAAATTAAATATAATAATTACGATATATTTTTCTAAAATATAAAAATATTTTTATTATAAATATTTTGATCTAATAATTAATAAGAAAATAATTTGGAACAACATAAATGATTATTTAATATCTTATTTTTCAAAAAATTATTATATCTTATGATTATTTTAAAACCAAATAAATATTTGATAACGTGAGGCTACAACAATATAAATAGTATTTCTTATTTATCAATATATTTTTGATTGAATGATTAGAATTTTCATAACAAAATTTATCAACACTTCAATTTTTTTTTTAATTTTATGGAAAACAGCATATAGCAAATTATACAGTCTTACAAAATATATTTTTCATCCTAAGAAAAAAGTAACAAGATGAGCTTATTTTAGTTTAATTGTAACCAAAAAAAATTGTGATCAGAAATCGATACAATTTAATATACTAAATTATGAAAAATAATATCAAACAATTATTAAGATTTAGTGTGTAGTAGTGTTCTGTTGTCTGAATTTTCAAAATATTACAAGTTATGTTTATTAATGCAATTCTGATTTAATATATATGTTTCCTATTTTTTAAAACAATATATACCCATTTATACAAAAACACCAATATCTTTACAAATATAAGAAAATGAACTTAACTACATGAATTAAGAAAATAATAGTCCAATTTTAATATAATTTTTTAAGTTAAAAGAATAGATATAGTTTAACACAAAAAAATATTTGAAACTATATAAAATATTATATGTGAAATCATATATCCAACTAAGATGGGAACATAATACTACATAACAAACTGACTTTTCAAATAATATTATAGAGATTAAAAATTAACTTAAAAGTTATAAATAAAGAATTTTCTTTTATCAATTGTTTTAATTCAATCATTACGTAAATATTTGTATCCGTGCATGAGTACGGAAAAATCACCTAGTACACTATTGTTTGCGAAGTAATTTTTCACATTCGAGCTCTTACGTTAAAAGTTAGAATGTTTAAATACACTGTTACACTTAATGAATTTTTATATGATTTATTATATACTTAAAACAAATTTATATTAATAATACTAGATTTATATGGTATATCAGATAATTGAATATAAATTAATATAATAAATTGATTTTTCGTATTCGAACTTTGACGTTAAAAGTTAGAGTTGTTAAATACAATTATACCGTTGATGAATTTTATATTATTTATTATATACTTAAAAATAAATTTATATTAATAATATTATATTTATATGTTATATTAGATAACTGATTATAAATTAATATAATAAAGTATCAAAAAAATATATATTTAAAAAGTAAGATAATTCTCTTATATATTGTGTTATTATTTAGAAATAATATTTTCTATCATAAATATTTAAAAATAAATATAAAACAATTTATAGTTAAATACAAATTCGAGCTCTCATAGAGTGGTTGAATACAATGTTAACCTTAATGAATTTTTATATGATTTATTGTATACTTAAATATAAATTTATATTGCTATTATTAGGTTTATATGTTATATTAGATAATTGATTATAAATAAATATGATAATTTTTTGAAAATAAAAATTATTTGAAAAGTAAGATAATTCTCTTATATATTGTGTTATTATCTGGAAATAATTTTTTCTATTATTAATTTTTTTTTAAAAATAAAGTATAAAACAATTTATTGTTAAATACTAATTCAAGCTTTCATGTTAAAAGTTAGAGTGGTTAAATACAATGTTACCATTAATGAATTTTTATATGATTTATTAGATACTTAAAACGAATTTTAATTTATAATATTAGATTTATATGTTATATTAGGTAATTGAATATAAATTAATATAATAAATTGTCAAAAATATTTATAGAAGTAAGATAATTCTCTTATATATTGTGTTATTATCGGGAAATGATATTTTATATTATAAAGTATTAAAAATAAAAATAAAATAAAATAATTTATAGTTAAATACTAATCAAACAAAAACATTTGTTTAAAGATATTTTTTAAAGTATTTCTGATATGATAGTTTTTTTAAAATGTCAACACAGTAATGAGCATATATATTTTGATGAAAAAATTGTTATATACTCCTATAAATAATTTGATTTTGATTTAAACTTTTAAGAACATAAATAATAAATAATTATGCTGATTTTTGAATTAATGAAGCGTAAACTAATAAATATTTTATAAAAATTTATGCGGGCAAATATTTGCGGGCAAAATACCTAGTTATAGATATTAGTTACCCTAACTTTTAACTTAGAGCTCTACTGTTAAAAAAAAATCACTTTGCAAATAATTGTATAGATAGATACTATACTTTAGTTTTCATTTTTATATTGTATCAAAACAGTATTTAGTATATATTAATAATTACAGTATATTAAAGGGCCTTGGTTTTGGTTGACAAAAAAAAGGGGCCTTGGTTTTAAAACTTGCTTGCAAGGTACTGTGGACTTTGGACTTTGCGCCTGGTCCGGAATGTCGATTACGTAATGGCGCTTACGTAGAATTGATGACGCGAAACGAGGAAGAAAGAGGTAGGTACAGCCAGTGACGGAGGCAGCTAGCTTATCAGAAGATATTATTTGATCATTCGATATCCTCCACAAATGGGGAAGAATTAATTAGCCAGCACCATTATTGGAGACGAGTAGCTAGAAGACTGAAATGTATATAAATAGATAGTGTCCCTCCCACAGACTCTCCAACTTCCTCTCAGCGACTTTTCTTCTTTCTCTGCTGCTGCAACACACGCACATACCTCTGTTTCTTCTTCATAAAAGCCATAGGTACAGCTAGCTTATCACGACGATGAAGGCGATGGAGAGTATAGATGATCTGATCAAGGAGGTCAAAGGACGGCCCGTATGGTGGGCCTTATGTATCTTGTTCCTCATGTACTTCTTAACCCGTATTTTACTCTCGAACCTTTCCTCACACTTTCTAGTTTCTGACACTAGATTATGTAATACTAGGTCACTCCGCTTTTCGCGCGAGATATTTGTATAATTTGTTAAATATTTTAAAAATATTTTGTCATATATTTGGTATGAAATATTATTTTCAAAATTATTCATTTTTATCACTTCTTCTGATTTAAAATGTTTGATGTTGTGATATTAATATTTAGTTAGTTGTGATTAACTATTTTTTTTTTGTAAATTGCTTGTTGAAATAGTTTTAATGAAGACATGTTCCTTTTTAGAGTATAGATTTTTTATGTTTATTTTAGGTCATTTATTTTTATTTCTATTCTTATATATTCATTGTCAGATTGTTTTTATTTTGACTCTTTTTCATACTGTGAAAATAAATATTTCTTATTTTCATATTTGGGATAGGTTTGTTATATTCTTAATTTTTAATTTTTATATTATTTTCTATTTGTTATATTTTATTTGATATATTTTACTATTTCTTTTAATTGTGTGTAAATGATTTGTTGTATATTTTTAGCATATTATTTGTTTCTTTAACTTAGGTTTAATGATTAAAAAGAGAAAAAAGCTGAAAAAAGAGAAAAAAAAAACTCTTTTTTTTATTTTGATAAAAATGAAGAGATAATACATTTATGTATTCTTATAAATTTTCTTAATATTTTTCTTAATTATATTTTCATATTATATAATTTTATATTATGTATTCACTAAATTGTAACTGGTCAGTTTGTTTTATATTTTATTGTTTTATGTTTATTTTGAAAATATATATCAATTATGTATTAACTTTTAATCTTGGTTTTCTATCAAATTTTTAGTTTTTATGTCAAAATAAAAACTTGAGATCATTAGTTTTCAGTGGCTTAAATTTGATGAAATTCAAAAATTAATATCCCAAATAGATCTTTCTTATTTTCCTATGAAAATTTTATTTTAAATATTCTAATTATTTTATTTTAAAACTAATTTATTATTCTTATTTTTTACTAAATTTTCACCAAGTTAAAGAAACAGAATAATATGTGAACAAAAAAAGTCATGAAATTCTAAATCTCTAAAAACATAATTAATTTCTTAAGATTTTGGGATTCTTGTCTGGTCCTCCTTAATAAAACAATTAACCCAAGCCCAATTAGATCTTCCTACAAAAAATTACAAAGGTGAGAAAGAGTACAAATATTTTGTAAGAACACCTTTTCGGTTACAGTTAACTTGCAACAGAGAGAACTTTGTGAAAGAAATTTGGTCACATGGTTAGAATTTCAACCATAAAGGGAAAAAAAAATCTAATGAAGTTTGACTCATCTTATCTCGTGAAGGAATGTGTTGTAGAAAACATATAGAGGGAGAATTTCTAAATCTCTAAAAACAAAAAAAAACTTAGAAACAAAACTGCAGAAGCAAAAGTGTCCACACCACATTAACGTCTGTGTAATAGAAATGTTATGGTATCTCCGTTTACAACAAAATCTCAGTAGCTTTGTTTGGTTCTTTGAATCCTAAATATAATTTTTTTCTTATCTCGACTTCCACAATCCTTCAATATATCCTATTTAACTACAATCTCTAAAACGTGTACATTTATAGTAATGTTTTTCACCAGCATCTAAGCATAACCACAAAATCTTGAAATGTAACATACAGAGGTGAAAGCACTGTAAGCAACCACCACATCGACTTGAGGCCGATGAACTGAAACACTTGCGATCTGGTCCACCACATGCTTGAAATTCAAACGCTCTCGTTTCCCAGTTAGCTAATAGCCTTAGTTAGAGCTTTTTGCTTCGTCAGCTTGATTTGAACCTCATAACTTCCACCTCCCCTTCAACAGTTTTCAAACCCTCTCTTTCTTCCAGAGACTTCTCTTTTGGTTCGTGCTCATGATCATCAAGATCGAACCTCACCGGCACTTTTGGCTCGGGCATCTTATTATTCTTTAATTGGAACCTCACAACCTTGAGTGGGTTTGACCTTCTTTCTAAGCCGGAGGGATTTATCAATCTTCTTGGCATTGTGCAAGCAATGGAAACCACAGCCATGTAACTTTCATTACAATCAAACATATACCCGCAAGTCTATCATGGGTCCAAGATTATTGTCAAAGCTTAGCATCTCAACCAATGTAGCTAATATGCCGGCTATCATCTCTATGCCTTTGTTTCCCTGATTAATGCAGATATTGAACAATGCTGCCACAGCTGCTCTCGGGTCCCGTTCAAGTGAAGATTCAATAAGCAGGCATTGTACCGCCTATTATGATCTTGTTCTCACTCACGGAACTCTAAACAGTGTTGCTGCTATGTCTACGCGATTAATTCTCATATGATCGATTGCTCTTCCGCTGATGGATCATAAGCATTTCAAAAAACAGAGCAGCCATCATCTCTCCATAATCAAGAAGAATTTTAACGTAAAGAGAAATGGTACCGTTAAGAAGGCGTGTGAAGATGCGGTTAGATTCAGTTCGACTCCAGGTTTCAGAGACAGAAGCAGAACCTGATACAACATATAATCATAAATATATTTAGCTTTATGCTCGATTCAAACAAAGTTTTTATCAGAAACTTATCCATTTACTTACTGTTTTGTGATGGTTCCATTGAATCCTTCAGCACCTTCTCTTCGGACTTCTGACCCAATTTCCCATCGAACCAAAAGAACTCTATTCCTTTTCTTCTCAAAGGAATCTCCAGATGATCCAAAAACAAAGTATATTTGGGCTTGTTGTGAAACCGTGTAGACTCTTCCTATTTCTTTAGGATATCAACACCGAATAACCACTCCGTTGGGCATGGATAAGATTTGTTTTCTTCAGTAATATCCTGCAGATTGTTTAAAACTATCATACAATAATCTAATTTTTAAAACAAAAACATTGTTGAAAACTAAAATCTACTCAAGCAAAAATCTTACTTATGAGATTTGACTCAAATGGTATAAGATTTGTAAATCTTTAAGGAAAAAAGATGGGCTTGTTTTTTTAAATCCCCGGAGCTACCTTGGCATCAAGGAGAAGCATATCGACGCCCATAACGATCTAAGAAGAAATCCAGAAGAATCGGTTTAATGTAGCCCGTAACAGTTCCGGTTTCCCTTTGTCAGCGAGAAGAAATCCCCACCGCGCCTGACGTCTCTCGCCTTCGAGTTAGCCATTTCCCCCACGAATCAACAGATCGAGAATATGGTTTTGAGAGGGGTAAGGCTTACCTTTTTATACGCTCAGTGACACCGCCTTGCAGAAGGGAAATTCGCATTCAAGGCTAGATATGGTTGATGGAGTTAAGAGGAGGTTTAATGCGACGAATCTGTAACTGTGAGCGTTTCGGTTGATGAGAAATAAGATCAGACGACACGATCGAAAACCTACAAACAGATTCATCAACTCGAACTCAGCAACTTGATCTCTCCAATGGCGGTGATGAACCCTAATTTTCCATTGGACATGTTAGAAGATAATCAGGGGTGAGTTTATTCAGCTATGCCAAAAGCCCACAAAATTAACAGTAGCCCAAAAGAATCGTTGATTTCCTTTAATGAAACGCAGCGTCTAGTAAAGCTGGACACGTGGAAGACTGTGGGAGCTCGACTTAGTGATGTGGCAGACGACGTGGAAGCACCAGGAAAGTAAACTGTCTTTTATAATAATAGATAGATAGATAGATTATTTCATTGATACGTCGCCAAGCTGCGAAATTACGCTTACCCTATTGAATTAGGGTCAGCTGAACCCCCCCCTGTCCTTTAATTTTCAACAATGTTTTCTAACAATTTTCATTATTGACCCCAGTCAAAAATTGCTCCTGACCCCTATGTATTTGAAACCCACTTTACCCTTAACGGAGAATATTTTTATTTGATCAATTCAAACTCAGTCCATATCCATGAGGGATATAGATAACATAAAATAAGCTTGTAATTAAAATAAAAATCATGAATTTGTGTATATCTATCTATATATATAAAATTATGTTTGCCTCTCTCCTAAACTATCCACGTGGAAAATCACTCTTTGACAGGCCGACACGTGTCCGTTATGGGTATTATTTCTTTTCACTCTCTCACAGGTCGACACGTGTGTGTCTTATGTGTTTTATTTCTTTGGCTGAGCTTGAGTTTAACTTTGGGTTTATACTATGAAAAATTGACAGGTCTTTTTACTATTTAATATTATTGAATGTGTTAATTATTTCTTAATACATAATAGATAAAAAAACACACATTACGATATGGACGTTATATTATCATCAAAGCAATCTTTACCCTATGTACCTCATCCTGTGATAATTTATAAAGTAGCAAAGAATCTATGAGTTCAGCACATTTGCAATTACCTACGTCAGAATTTTAAGTATATAAACAGTCAACAGTAGTGTGTTGAATATTATATTCATATGATTTAAAAGCCTTTACAAATTTTTATTTTTAAACATACACCAAAAACTTTATGAAAGTAAATATCCATTCAGGTTCTCAACCACTTCAAATACCACCAACGCCAAAAAAAATTAATCAACTGCACAAAAACTATAATATATTTAAAACTACAATAAATACATTAGTTAATGAAAAATCCTTTTTAAAAAATATTATGGATGCATACATAAATATTAAGAGAAATGTATAAAAGGAAATAAAAGTAACAATAATTTGAAGAACAAAATGAATAAAATTGAGAATATTTATGATTTGTGGTCTAAGATATATTCAACTTATTGTCCTAATTAAGGTGGAATAAACATTGAATAATATTTTTTTAAAAATTATATATACATAGAAATATTTTTAGTGGCATGGTATATTTATAATTTCCAATATTTGGCCAAATAAAGAAAAATGAAACTTGCATGTATATAACCATAAAAAGAAAACTACTTTAAATAACTTAATCAAAAAAACCTACTTTAAATAACTTAATCAAAACAACAACCACGTACAACTAAACCCGATGAATGTCCCAACCTCAAAAGAAAGATGGTATAAGAGTTTTTTTGCAAAAAAAGATGGTATAAGAGCAAAATCCCAAGACATGACATATAGTTTTGTACTAACAGCTTACCAACCAATTTAATTTACATAGTTCATTCAACAGTAATCAAAGCAAGAAAATATCTCTAATCAAAGCAAATATTGGTAACTTCACAGTCTATTTAGTATTCAAATACATTAACATGTACAATATTTAACTAATATGTATATTTATATATGATACAAATTTATATTAAACATTCATTCTAACTGTTTTAATTGTTTTTAAATTTCCATCCCGCCCGTACGGCGGACCGGCCCTAGTATGTTATATATAATTTTCTGTCAAAATATTATACACAAGTTACAATGAAATAAAGAAGTTCTTTTGTTTTATATAATGAAAATTTAAATTTTTGTAGTTTTTTTTCTTTGTTCCTGTATCTTTATTATATAAAGCTTGGTTCTTCAAATTTGTTAATTAACATGAACGCGACAAATGATAATTATATATTTTAAGATTGTGACATGTGTTAATCTATCTCATAATTAAAAATATATATACTAAGATACTAACAAAAACGAATTTCATTAAAATTAATTATAAATATTATTTAATAGTAATTTTCCTTTTTAAAACCCTAATCAAAAAATATTTGCAAAATATTATTTGATAATAATTTTCTTTCAAATACTGTGACATGTGTTTAATACATAATGATTAAAAATATATATAATAAGATAATAAAAACAAATTTTGAAAAATTACTTTTAAAAATTATTTAATAAAAACAATTTAAAAAAAATATTTAGTAGTAATGTTTTTAGAAATTTTCCGTTTTCAAAATCCTAAAAAATAGATTTGAAAACAATTTATTTAATATAATTTTCTTTTTCTAAAATTTTAATGAAAATATAATTAACATGATTGTGACACATGTCAGTTATATATTTAAAAATGTGATATGTGTTAAACTAACTCATAATCAAGTATATATATATATACTAAAATAATAAAAATGATTTTTCTTATAAAATAATAATAAATATTATTTAATAGTCTTATCTATACTATTATCTATGAAGTGATTTTGCTGATTTGTCACATTCTCCATAATTTTATCTAATTTTGTTTATTTGTTATATTCTTATTAGTTTTTATATTAAATAATCAGTTTTTTAATTTAGATAATATAAATATTTTAAACTTTCTAATTAATTCATTAATTTGAATAATATAAATATTTGAAATTTCTAATTGGAATATGATTATAATTATTTTAACTTTCACGAGATTCTTATTAGTTTTTAGCATAAATCATTAATTTATTAATTTAAATAATATAAAACTATTTCAAATTTTCAAACTGGAATTACAATTATAATTATTTTACACAAGTTAGGACCAATTCTTATTTTCATATGATGTAAGATGTTTTAAAATTCTATAGTTTCATTTTTCTCATTCATTCTAAATTGTCTCGATTATAGTTTTTGACATATATATTTATGTACTTTTGATATTTGTTTTTTTATTTGGAATTCTATATTTGTTTTCTTTCTTTGAGTTTGAAAGACTAGGAGCAAGTCGGTTTTGTTACATGGAGTTTGGAATTATGAATTAAGTATTCTGAATTATTTATGTAGTTACTTCTCGTGTATGTTTAATTATTGTTTAATCTATAAGAAAAATATGCTTTAATATTAAGTTTAGAGAGTTGCATATGTAATCATGTTATGAAACAGTTAAAATATATATTTTTTTTAATTAATAATTAGATTTATCATTATATAATTAACCATAATTTAACTTTATTAATAAAACTATCATTATCTATTTTTTCTTTTATTAAAAATAAAATTATGAAATATTAAGATAAGTCAATGTATGTATATATTGATCAAGTAAACCAATGAAATATTGTCATTTTCTCAATTCATTTTTTTTTAAAAAAGTTTCCTTCTAAATTATCATCGAACTTTAATTTTATTTACTTTTTATTTGTTTTGTTTTTGCTTGGATAGTGTTTTTTTGGTAATTTAATACATTATTCTGATTCAAAAATACAAAGTAGATTAAGAGAGACCAAAAATTCACATTCTTAATTTACTTTATTTGGAGTATAATGCAAACTGGCTAGGAGCCAGGAACAGTTTATGATTTCAGAATTCTTAAATAAATAAATAAATAAATCCAGTGGAATGTATACGTTAAACTCTGATCTCAGTTTGTCTGAGGTGGAGCTGCTAATTTAAGTTTCCATTTTTCCCCAGGCGTATCAAAAAATGGACGCACCAGCCTTCACGGGAAGAACAGAGTGTTAACCAGGACTCTGGTGATGAAAGTCATCGGATGCCAGATGTCGTGCCTCAAAGGAGAACTGAGGCTCTTCACACAGAGAGTCAGCATTGCCTAAAGATTAAATCTTGGGTAAGCTCTAATTTTTGTGTGACAGACATGTACTTGAACAACATTTTCTGTTTTGTAATTTTATTATGTTCATTTAAGGTCGCTATTTCTCCGATTTTGTTTTATTATCTTACATCTGTGTTGCTGCAGGTTCTTGGAGATAATATTGAGAAGCTGTCCTCAAAATCATTTGCAGTATATTGTATTTCGGTGACAGATACTAAAAACAAAACTCGGTTTGTTATGAGAAGGTCGGCAATAAAATCATATCAGTGCATCATTGGACTTTCATTACTCATAGGCACAAGATTGCTGTTACTTGATCGTAAAGTATTTGTTTTCTTCCCTGCAGATACAGTAATTTCGAGCGATTGCATCGCCGATTCGAAGAGAACCGGAACTACAATTTACTATTACCCCCCAAAGCATATATTCTCATCAAGCACCGAAGATGCTTTTGTTCATGGCCACTGTATTCAGCTAGAGAAGTATTTACAAGTATTGTGTAGTCCCTAAGCAACTTTGCAAAAAACATATTCACCATCAACATTTTCTTATAAGGGCATTTTTCTCTTTGTCTGCAGGATCTCTTGTCTATAGATAATGTTGCCGTACATAATGAAGTTTGGGATTTTCTAAGTGCGTCCTCAAAAGTGAGGATCTGACTATATCTATATGTGCCACCCCTAAAAAATTATTGCTTTCCATTTTCATTTAGATTGACGATCTAACGATTATCGTTTTTGGTTCTGTAGAATTATTCTCTTGGAGAGTCTTCATTGGTAATGAAAATGTTTATCTGTTGGCTTAGTGAGACATATTACCAAAGAGACATTACACGATGTCGGATCTTTTTGGCATCTTCTAATTTTCAATAGTGGAATACTTATCCTCTGCTTTTTATTTCAGTGGATGCGGCCCAATGTCATTGAGGTGATTATGAACCTAGCTGATAAAGTGTTTCAGTTAAGTAGAGGAGGTTTATTAAGGTGAGACAAAGCACTTTATCTGTTGTAGATCATGTGTTATTCTATTTTTTTTTTTTTACTAGGTCCCGTTTATCACATGGCGTTTTCGAATAATCTTGATATGGTGTTATTGTAGGAAGAAAACTTTCACGGCATGGAAGAAACTAATACTACTTATGAGAGAAGCTGTGGATGACTGGTTTCTGAAGAAGATCCATAGGCTGCGGAATGAAGACACAGTAGCTCATGGAATACGTTGGTTTCAAGATGTAAAAATTAAGTTTTTCTCTAATCTTGTGCGGAAGTCAAACTGGATCATTATCCGTTTCTGTCCGCTTCTAGATCCGACATCATGTTTGATCTTGTGCAGAAGGCAGCTGAAACTTCACCTGTTTCTGTCTCTTTGTGTTGCTGATAATCTTATTTGAAATTTATCTCCAGATTTTGTGGCCAAATGGCGTATTCTTTACCAGAGTGGATGACAGTGAAGAGGCATTGGATCAGACTGATCCAAATGGCAGACCAACTTGGTGGCGAGATGGTGGTTAAACCCAGTTCCTTTGAGCAGCAATTGGAGGCTGGAGCTAGTAAATTTAAGAAATTCCTTCTCCGTAAGTTTCTCAGGCTCCCCTCAAATTGACTTATATCGAGTTAGTCTAGCCTCATTGGAAGTGACATTTTGGTGTTTGATCAGAGGACGCCCCCAACAACTTTAGTGAATTTTGCAAGGGAAAATCTTTACAGGACATGCCCAAGCGACATCTTGTATTTCACTCAGGTTAGTCTTCATTTACTTTCAGAGTAAAAAGGTTTTCCATTAGGCTGAGGCATGCATCATTTTGGTCTGACTAATACTTGACACATAAATCACCGGATCGCAGTCAAACGTATGCATAAAGCAACTAGTATTTGCAATACTGGAGCTGCTACTTCTAAATGTTTTCCCCGAGCGGCAAGATCTTTTTAGAGACACAAGGAAGAATCCTACGCATGGTCCATCAGAGTAATAACGAAGGTCGCCTATGACTGGCTTGAACCAGTCGCCTAGCTTTCTCTATGTTCTTTTTTGGGTTCTTTATAGTACAGCTATTATTCCATGTGTGTAAGAAAAACAAGTGCCAGTATTTCAATTTCTGTGAGTTTTTTTGGTATACAACAAAGACAGAAGGGTTTAAGTATATAAATAACTTGTGTGTGGAAATTGCACAAAAAGAAGCTACACATTTTCGCTGCAGAGATTGCTAGGACCAGCCGCCAAGTTTTCTTGCAGTAATCTCTGCCTCTCCGGTGATTGTCGCTCCTCGACACCACTGGAGAGGGCTTCCGTTCTCTTTGTCTTTGTTTTGATTTACCTCGTGTGTGTTTTCATGGAGTTTTGAGTTTGGTTCGTATCTATGGTGTGGCTGTTATGGATCTGGCGTGTTATTCAGTCGTTGATGGCTGTCAAGGATGTGGTGGTGTGTCATCTTTTTCGCTTTGTACTAGCATCGATTGGGGGTCATCCGTTCAGGTTTTCTCTTCGCTTTGACTCCTTCATGTCTCAATCTGCAGTTTCTTGTGAGTCTTCCTACGGTGTCACTTTGACGAAGCTAGTCTTCATGGATTTGCTCTATCAAGGTTGTATTTTTTCCTTTTTCATTGTCTCGGCCTCTTGTTGCTTTCGTTTTTTGGGGAGATTGTTTGGTGGTCGGTCTCTTTGAGTTGTTTTGCCTCCTCCAAAGTTTAGGTTGTCGGATAAAGTGTTTCTAGTCATGTTATTGGAGACCGACGTTTCTGCGAAGAGTTCTTTTAGTATCATTGATCTGAATGGGTAGGGATTCATCACTTGGAGTTGGACTTTGGATCATGCTGCGCTCTTCTCAAGCTACTACTGTAGATAAAAGCAGAGTTTCAGTTCTCAGGGTTCTAATTCATAGATTTTCATTCATCCCTTAAGTTTAGATTAAGGTTTTGGTCTTCAGCATTCATGAGAAATCGATTTGTAGGAGAAGGCGCTTCACGGCTTCTGGGTTTAAAGAGTGATCATTGAATATCATCTGCCACTATGTGGGAAGCTCTTCCCGAGTCTCTGGTTTTCCAAGCTTTCACTTGGTATTCAAGAATCTTGCGATCGATGAACAATTTTGATCTATGTTAAGTGTTTTTGGTTTCCAGTGAGGTCAATATAATCACTACTGGAATTGCTACTATCAGAGATTGCTATTATCAATCTTATCTAGCAAGTGGTGGTACTCTGTGGCTTTCGTCATCTCTCAGGTCACAAGCTATGAGAAATTCTCAGGCTTAATATACATCTCCCATGCAGGCTCATGGTGTAAGGAGGTTAGGGCAGACCCTTCTTTTTATCCTCATGATTTTTCTTTTATCATAAGGCATCTACTGATGTTTTTATCGTTATGTACTCTACTCTGTTTTGAACTTGTTTGTTTTTCCATCACAAGTCGGTTGACTTGAACACTTTAATAAAATTACTCTGCGACAAAAAAAAAAAGATTGCTAGGGCCATGAAGAATGTGAAAAGACTTAAGTTGAGATCAAACATCCTCATCATCCAAAACATTATCTTCAGCTTATCTTGCATAAGTTGCTGAGAATTCAGAGGGGAAAACAACTTATTCATGTCCGCACTATGAAACCAGGAAAAATACATACCCAAACAATATTAATGTGCCAAAACATTCCTAAACTAAATAGGAATTTGAATTGCATACATAAACTCATAATAAATAGCTAAAACATGCCTTGTAACTGACACGTGTCAGTCCATTTTAAAATATGTTGATTTATTTTTTAAATTATTATCTTTTAGTTTTTGTCATTTTATTTGTTTGTAAAGTGCCACAAATAATTAAAATCATCAAATTGGCCTTATTTATAATTTCAAAATTGGAAATAAATTTTAATATATGGTGATATATAAAATAGAAATATTTTTTATCAAATAAAATAGATTTAATAATATAAATATATTATTTTTATTATTATTTCATATTGAAATATTTGATACAAAAAATTTAAATAAATAAAAAACAACATAAAAACAGTATCTTAATTTAAAGCCTGATTTAATCTTAGTTCTTACAGTTTATAAAATATTTTTTATATTTTCTTAGGTTATTTTAGTTGCAAATCTTATTATGTGCTTG
>NC_027750.1:25460934-25484630 GCF_000695525.1 Brassica oleracea var. oleracea
TTATCAAAACCAATGTTAATTACACTAGGCATAATGTGTGCGCTTGACCCTAACCTAGCGCCGAATCAATTATTTGGTAATTATACGAGAATTAATCGGGAAATAGTTTTGTAAACCTTTTGTGTATTATTAATATTACGTACTAGTTTTGTAGCAAAATAAAAATAATGTAATATGGTCTAGTGGTTTTGTGCGATATTTGTTTTCTTGAGATGCTGCGTTCGAAACTATTTTTGGTTAACTAGCCATTCTTTTTTATTATTAAGTAAGGGTAATATTATTAAAAATCTCTACTGTAAAATCAAATTTCTAAAGAGTATTTTTAGTTATGTTGATTAAAATTTGAATGACTATATTTGTAAAGAAAATTTTATATAAATATAAATAAATATAAATTGAGTGGTATTTCTTGTAAATATTACATATGAGTAAGATTATTTATAATTAATTCTCATGTTTTAATAAGGTATATAACATACTTTGATAACTAAATTAATTAATATATTGTATATGATAACTATCTAAATTTCTGATAAATAATCAAATTTATTATTTAAATTTAATCAAAATCTGGTAAAAAAAAGTGTACTTTTCAAATTAAAATTATAAATACGATAAATTTGATTATTTAAGTTATTCAAAAAATAGAATTATAGGGATTAAACTACAAAAAAAATTAAAAAAAAATAGTCTAAATCATCATATAACCGGCTATATGCATGTTTTAGCTATTTATTATGAGTTTAAGTATGCAATTCAAATTCTTATTTAGTTTAAAAATGTTTTGGCACGTTAATATTGTTTGGATATGTATTTTCCCTGGTTTTATAATGCGGAGATGAATAAGCTGTTTTCCAAATTCAGAGACCAGAGGATACTTTTGAGAATAGACTTGTTCAGTTTCCAAGACAGACTTCCTTAACTTATAACCGTTGTTCCTTGGCCGACTCAACCTCCCGCTACGTGTAGCGTTGACCAGTAAGCTTACCTTTTCTAAACTCCACCGGAAACAAACCTATTTATAATTTAAATGCAATTTACTAAAATATAAAAAATACTTGTTTTATCAAATATCAAAATATTTATTAAATTAAGTATACGTGAATTAATTATTCATATAATAAATATTTATTTTAGGTATTTAATAATATTTAAAATATTTATTCTGGGATAAAATTTGGGTTTGGTATAAGTGTTTTGGGGGATTTTAGATTTTTTGGTTTTTCAGATTTTGGTTTGGTTGAGATAAAATTTACAACCCGAAATATCTTAAAACAAGACATTTTTAATATTTATGTTGGATTTAGTTAAGTTTAAATTCATTCTTCTTGGATCAGTCTCGGTTTATTTGGTCATCACTACTCTTTGTAAAATAGAGGTAGGTCTAAGCATCTGGGTCCAAAATCTGTGGACCTGTTCTGATTTAGTTTTCGGGACTGGGTGAAATGTGCAAAGCCTAAATTGAAGTGTGAAATAGTGGGAGTAGAAATAATTTATTTCACAAAGAGAGACTTGTACATGTACTTGTAATAAACTGACGTGGGATAAAGAACCTTTTGTCTCTCTCTCATCACCGCAACCGCACCGGCGAAACCCTAATCTCCCAAAAAAAAAAAAAAAAAACTTGCTCATCGTAAAATCGATCTCCGGTTCAATCCCAAATCCGACATGAGCCAGACCGTTATTTCGCTGGGACTATAATGATCGGACTCCGTCTCGATTGCATGGAGTTTGAGCTATGCCGGAGCCTCGCCGTCGAGTCCGCCGTGGCCGTGTTGCCGACGCTGTAGCTCTGGAAAGGCCGAGGACGAGGCTAGCGGCGAGGAAGTTGAAAGAGGAGAATCAGGTTGGTGAAGAAGAAGAGGAGAAGGAAGTTATGGCGATTGGTAACGATAGTGGTGGCTCCAACAAGGCGGCTGCACAGGAAGAAGAAGGAAACACTGCTCCTTTCCCTGAAAGGGTAAAAGCTTTCTCTAGGGGAGACAATCATTTTATGCATAGTTTTGGTGTAATGAGTTAACGGTTCTGTCTCTTTGTCAGGTTCAAGTTGGAGGATCACCTCTGTACAAGGTTGAGAGAAAGCTGGGAAAGGGTGGTTTTGGTCAAGTGTTTGTGGGACGGCGTATTACTGGTGGTAATGAACGTAGTGCTGGAGCTAGCATCTTGGAGGTAATGTAACTCAGTCTGCCTTGCTACTCTGGTGGATACTCTTATTAGCCCAATCATGCTAACATTCTCTCGCATCTTTGTTTCCCTTAATAGGTTGCTTTGAAGTTTGAGCATCGAACCAGCAAGGGATGCAACTACGGCCCCCCACACGAGTGGCAAGTGTACAAGTGGGTGTTTTCATTCTTAATTCCTTTTTACTCAGATACTTTGTTGAGTTGAAATGTGAAATTGACATTTTCTTTTCTTGTGAGCAGCACTTTGGGTGGTAGTCATGGAGTGCCTAGAGTGCATTTTAAAGGGAGACAAGGAGACTATTATGTTATGGTATTGGATCTCCTCTTTTCTAATTTTCTCCGGTCGGTTTCATTGATGGTATTTCCTTCTTTTTTTTTTGGCCTCAGGTTATGGACATACTCGGGCCGAGCTTATGGGATATATGGAATACTTCAGGGCAAGCGTGAGTATCCATTATAGAGTTCCTGTCTCTCCATTATTAAAGAACTAATGTAGTTTCCAAAATTTATTTGGTTTCTTCCAAATGCGACATTAAAAATCCAGTCAGACTGCCCTAACGATTCTCTTACCTTTTCTCTTTAACAGAATGTCCTCAGAAATGGTAGCTTGCATTGCTGTTGAATCACTGTCCATCCTTGAAAAGATGCATGCAAAAGGGTTTGTACTTTCACCTTTTCTGGTTTTTGTATTTATCTTTGTTGACAGAGGTTCCTTCTTACATATGTTTTCCACCGTTAAGTTACTATGTTTTGTCTTTGTTAACTATTTTGGTTTTAGTTATGTGCATGGAGATGTTAAGCCAGAAAATTTCTTACTCGGCCAGCCTTCAACTTCTCAAGAGAAGAAGCTGTTTCTTGTTGATTTGGGACTAGGTTGGTTGATTTTCATTCTCTTCGTTAGGTGCTTAGTTACATTTCTCATCTTATTAACTTAACTTTTCAGCAACAAAGTGGAGAGAAGGTGGTGGCGGCGGACAACATGCTGAATATGATCAACGTCCTGATATGTTTAGGTAAGAATTTTCAAACTGGCACCCAACTCTGATTCTATAGTTACTCTGTCTCTCTTCTTGAATATTTCTTTCCTTAATTTTGTAGGGGGACAGTTAGATACGCAAGTGCTCATGCTCACTTAGGGAGAACTGCCAGCAGAAGGGACGATCTCGAATCATTGGCATATACACTGATCTTCCTTCACCGAGGTAGATTGCCGTGGCAAGGATATCAGGTACTGCAGACCTATCTTTTTGTTTTGTTGAATGATGTTGTTAGCATACTTTTTCCTCTGCTAATCTTTTATCATGCTCACTTTTCAGGGAGATAACAAGTCATTCCTCGTTTGCAAAAAGAAGATGGCAACATCGCCGGACATGCTTTGTTGTTTCTGTCCCCCTCCTTTCAAGCAATTTCTTGAGATCGTGGTTAATATGAAATTTGACGAGGAACCTAACTACGGGAAGTTAGTATCACTGTTTCAAGAGCTCTTGGGGGAGAATCCGGCAATTAGACCCATAAACACAGAAGGTGCTCAAAAGGTGACGTTTACATCCTTTACATTTTACTTTTCTTGGCTATTAAGTAGTCACTTTGGAGTTGTTGTTTGACGTCTTGTATTTTTTTTTGGTGGTAGATCATTTTTCAAGTTGGACAGAAGCGAGGTAGGTTGAGCATTGGGGAAGAAGAAGAAGAAGATGCACCTAGGAAAAAAGTCCGTCTAGGTGTCCCTGCAACGCAATGGATTTCAATTTACAATGCCAGGCAACCAATGAAGCAGAGGTAACAAAGTTTATGGTTAACTATAGCATTAGATAACTATTAATGTCTTTTGATCTGTCCATGCCTCAAGTGGGAAGTCCGTTTGTGTCTCAAGTGTTTTCTTGGTTTAGAACTTTGATTCTTGGCTTTAGTGTGAATACGAGTTTGGACTAACAATCTACTTGCGCAACCAGGTACCATTATAATGTGGCTGATACAAGACTAGCACAGCATATCGAGAGAGGTACAGCAGATGGTTTGTTAATAAGCTGTGTATCATCATGTTCGAATCTATGGGCATTAATAATGGATGCTGGAACTGGCTTCACAAACCAAGTCTACGAACTCTCTCCTGTCTTCTTGCATAAGGTTGGTCCAATGTTTCTCTGTTAATGATTATTAAGTCTTTGTTCTGTCAAGATGATCTTATGTGAGTATAAACTATGTTCTGTTTCAGGAATGGATTATGGAACAGTGGGAGAAGAATTACTACATAAGTTCTATTGCTGGTGCAACCAATGGAAGCTCCTTAGTTGTCATGTCAAAAGGTATATACACTTTTCCTGCTTCATGAAAACATATGAATGTTTGCCAATAACTATGGCTAGCTCGTTAGCATGAAAACCATTGATGGCTTATTCGATGTTCGTTTTAAAATTGGGTATCGAAGGCACGGCGTATACACAGCAGTCGTACAAAGTAAGCGATTCATTTCCATTCAAGTGGATAAACAAGAAGTGGAGAGAAGGCTTCCATGTTACCTCTATGGCAACAGCTGGAACCCGATGGGGTGTTGTCATGTCCCGCAACTCTGGCTACAGTGAACAGGTTAGACTTCAACAATGCTTCTTCATGTGATGTCTTTCTTCATAAACTCACCAATTTATCTCTCTCTCTCTCCAGGTTGTTGAACTGGATTTTCTGTATCCGAGTGAAGGCATCCACAGGCGTTGGGATGGTGGATTCAGAATCACATCAACAGCAGCAACAACGGATCAAGCTGCTCTAATTCTAAGCATCCCACGGCGTAGACTGGTCGATGAGACACAAGAGACATTGCGTACCTCTCAATTCCCCAGCACACATGTCAAGGTGAGTAGAGTGAAGATTACTTTAAATCTTTGAGATTTTTTTCTCCCTTCCGATGAACAATGCCTGAGATCTTGTGCATTGTTTTACCTTCTGTTGTGCAGGAAAAATGGGGAAAGAATCTCTACCTTGCTTCATTAAGCTATGGCCGAACTGTATCTTAAAGCTGTAAGAAGAGAGTAAGAAGCTTCAATTATGAAGTAGTGAGGGCATAATCACTTATTTAAGTAGACATTAAACTGCTATTTATTTTTTTTGTATTAAGAGGTTATTTTGTTGCAAGTATAATATATACTATTACAAGGATTCACAACAAAAATAGACTGTATTCTTCAATGTTCTCTCCATATACGACCTGAAATCTTCAACTTCAGTTCCTTGCTGTTGGTATTATCGGCAGAGAAGAACATAGCCAACTTGCGAGTGATGATCAAGCCGTCTTGGCTGTCACGAACGGTTTTGTGACTGTCTCGAATGCTTCTAGGCACTCCCTGCCATGTCATCTTTCTGCCATGGCCACTGATCTCCAAAGTGTAGCTGAAGCTTGTTGCTTCCTCTTCATCTCCCATAAACTGCATGTAAGCTATGTACATGGGCGTCTTCTTAAGGTGGAATGCTTCAAAGTATAAGCAGAATTGTCGACCGTAACAATCCAGAAGCTGCAACCGTTTTGTATGGGAAAAATAATTAACAAAGCTGAGCAAAAGGAACACAATGTTTGGTAATCTTAACTCACAGTTAACATCCAAGTAGCATGATGAAGATGTTTAGGATTATGATGGACATATCGATGACTGAAACTTCTCCCATCATGCATTTCAACATGATGATCATTCCTTAGATGCTGAAGCAGCCACCGAATATCTCCTGTGGCTGTACACTTGGATCCAGAGTAGGGACAATTATACGGTTTTTCCTTATCATTGTTGACCTCTCCGGTGTAGTCATTGGAACACTGTAATAAGTTGTGTTAGTTACAATGTGTTCTCATTTATCTAATAGATTTGTATACATACCTGGTAGATTGTAGAAGTAATCTGATTTGTACAAACCGGATAATCAAGCAACTCATGGACCTGAGATTCAATCTGAAGGTGATTGATTCGAGGTTCCATTTCGCTAGAATTCATGAAATCAAAAGGCAAGTGATGAAGTGAAAGAGGAGAAATGTGTATGAATGTAGGTTTGTTATGTATGTATGTATGTACAATAACCACATACATACGTTTACGTTGTTTTAAGTTTCAGCTTTCAATGATTCAAGACAACGTGAAGTAAATGGTGAAATATAAGAGTTGGCTCCTGAGATTGCGTGAAAGAGCTTGATTTTAGGGGAGAAAATAATACAGACAAAAACCATATAGTATATGACTTGTGATTTTAACTACTACAATTTAGTCAAGGTTCTTGGTAACACGACACCCTGAGTTGTCATACCATGTATCCAATTGGGTCTTGCAAGTTGTAAGTAACCATCAGTTTCATATGCCATGTGGACAAATGACTCTTAACCAAATCAAATTATTGCATTTTATTAAAACAAAAAGGCAATACTGATTGATCATCTTTTAATCAGTCATGGTTAAAAAGCAAAAGACATTGCATGAGAAGTGAGAACATAACAAATTCCAAATACACAAAAAAAATTCTTGTCGTCTGACATTGGTATTTGTGGAAACTTTGGAAATTGTTCTCATTTACTGTTTTTAGTGTTTCAAAAAAAAAAAAAAAGTTCTCATTTACTGTTTAAATAAAAGAAAAAGTAATTTTGAAAAAGAGAGAACTTACCATTAATTATAAATATTCATAATACTGTAGTATCAACAAAATGAACACAAAAACAAACTAAATTCACAGACATTTATTTTCTTAATATAAATAAACTAGAGTAACAGAGAATAATTGAACATATTATTACATTAAACTTAATATTAGTAGTGACATTTAAGCAATACTCCCTCTGTTTTTAATTATAATTAGTTTTACCTAAAAGCACAAATATTTAGAAAATTGTTATTTAAAAAAATATATCATTTAATCAATTAATTCAACCAATTATAAAAAGTTTGACATTATTTTATCGGTCACACAATATCCAATAAATGAAAAAAATGTATTGAAATATGTAAACTACTTATATTGTGAAACAAACTTTTTTTGCTAAAACTACCTACATTTAAAAACAGAGGGAGTACTAGTCTTTTCATCGTATCCATATATACTACTATTGAAAACTTGAAACACACTAGCAGAACTAGGCATGGGCATAAAAACCGAAAACCAAAAACCGAACGAAAACCGAACCGAAAAACCAAATCTGAAACCGAACCAAAGTTCAAAAATAACCGAACGGTTTCTATATTTCTATAACCGAAACTGAACCGAGAACCGAATGGACACACGAATATCCGAAATAAAATTTATATATCTAAAAATATTAATTATATTTAGTATTAAAAATAATATTCAAAACTTCCTACTTATATACCAAATTATCCAAAAAAATCGAAATACTCATATATTTTTTTTTTATCTAGAGCATTTTAAATTATCCAAATTATCCTAAATAACCGAATTACCCGAATAGTTTTTATCCAAAATATTAAAATTTATCCGAATTACCTTATTTATATCCAAAAAATCCCCAGTAAATTGTTTTTACCCCGAATCATCCAAAATTGACCAAAAAAACCGGAACCGAACCGTAACTGAATTAAAACCACAAATTTATCGGATATTAGCTGGTTCTTATAATTGTTATCTGAACCGATCCACAACCGGAAAGAACCAAACCGGACCGGACCCGAACCAAATTTCATAGATAACCGAATGGTTCCTATATCTCTATAATCGAAAAACCGAAGACCGAAAGAACCGAACCGAAAATCGAACGCTCAGGGCTAAGCAGAACACTTTCCGCAAGTAAATCACACTACTCTCAGTCTCAGAGATGTCAAAGGAGGAATATCCCATCTACCAAATCCCCTAAGATTTGACAAACGGGCTACATAAACATGGGCATACCAAATAAGGCCCATGGGATTATTACTTAATATTAAATTATTAATGTAGAGTATACAAAGTGACACGTCAATATTGACATAACCAAAGAGGCCCATATACAAAGTGATGTAATGCTAAAGATAAAGAGAAATTAATGATGTAGGGTCATTGTCTCTCCATTTCATCGCACTAGGATAACAATGACATTTCGCCCCGATTCATATTATGTTTCACATGGCCTTTCAACATCTCTCTACTCACATGTCATTTACTTTGTGATCCCAATTCTGTGATAAATCAAACATAAAGTTCTTAAACCTCTTATCCATCTTATGGTCAATCTCTTTATATATTTCTCCAAAAAAAAAAATCTTTATATACTCTGGTTTCTGATATACCAAACAAGAGGTCATAAAGTGTAAAAACCAAAATAATAAAGGTTCCGGTGAATTTGATTAGAGCATAGGTTTCTGATCATGTGTGTTCATGCGTCTACACGCATAGATGATAGATCGTATATGATGACTGGACCGGGTGGGTTTATGCAGGTACGGAGGTACCTATAGGAGATATATGTCATTAGGGTCATAACTGTAATTAGTCAATACCTAATCACTTATGTATTCTGTATAAATACTGTACTTGTACACATTAATAAAGCATTCAGCCTCCATTCATACAGTACGTGTATGGCTGTATAAAGTGTAATCATTTTAATGCGCAGAAGTTGAACGTATAATTGTAATGATTGTTGAATAAGATACCTTTTCGTGCTAATAGTTGTACACTTTCGACCTGCATAGCAAAGAAAAAAGGTAGTTGCAGCAACTAGACGCTCGAAAATGGCACGTAGTGAAACTCATTTTTCATCGTTTCTACATTAGTTTTACATTATGAACTATACCTAATACCTGTACATTAACGTGTTTGTGTGTGTATATACCGTGATGCGTACTGAACCATCTTATTATGAAGGAAGATTGTTGCTCAAATTTTACTCTCTTTTAGCTTTTTTTAAAAGATGTCTCTATTTCTTTTCGGGTAAATAGTTAAATAGATAATTGTCGAAATTAAAGAAATGGTGGATGTACCTGGTACAATAATTAATTACACTTACATTTGTATATTGATTTTTACTCAAAATGATAATAAATGTATGTTACCGTTCTGGAGAGATTTAATGCAATTGTTCCTCGGAATTGAAAAATCCATTAGAAAAATCAATACGCAACCTCGGAAGAAAACATGGTTTTTAATGACGGTAAAGACAATTCATTATGTCAGTGTCATTATGAAAATACAGTGTCATTATGAAAATGAAAACACAAGAGTATAGTAGTTACAGAATCCAGGGTTCTTGCGTGTTTCTGTGGGATGCACAAAAATAAATTACTTTTTAATTTATTTAAAGAAATTTCTTGTAAAGTTTTGGCTTGGATTGTTTCTAGTTCTACTGGCTGAATTAAATATGCAAGTCAGTAAGTGGGATTAAATTATTTGACAAGTTTTTTTTTTTTAATTTGGAGCTTATACGGATTGAGATCGGATTAGATCATTTCCGGTGTATTCTTCTATTTTTACTTATAAAATAGAGGAACTCTATAATAGAAATGAGTTTTATTCCAATGTATTTGTAACATTCGAGTTGTGATATATGGAAAGACTTAAGAGAATTGATTATGCTACCTATGTTACCAAAGTTGAATTATCTTTTTCGTCACGTATCTGTTTAGACCTCTTATCCATCTTATGGTCAATCTCTTTATATATTTCTCCGTGTTTGGGCTGGAGTAGTGAAATGATGAGTGACCTATCGGGAAGTGATTCGCGATACCGTGCGAATGAGGCCAAAACACGGAGAAAGGTCAGGTGGTGATTGCAGGGTCAGTAAACAATGATTCTGAGCCTTGGAAAACTAATGCACCACCCGTCAGATGGGATGGGGTCCATGGGCCGAGTGAGCGGGCGTAGAAGACCCATTAGCCGTGGACGGGTGGAGGTGTTAAAAGTGGTATCAAAGCTGGTTAGCCATCTCGGTTCTGATCCGAGAGGCGTCTTGAGACCTGTCGTGGGGCGCAACGAGGACGTTGCGTTCTTTGAGAGGGGGTGAATTGTAACATCCCGAGTTGTGATATATAGAAAGACTTAAGAGAATTGATTTGACTACCTATATCACCAAAGTTGACTTATCTATTCCGTCATACATTCGTTTAAAACTCCAGAGTTAAGCTTGCCTGGGCTGGAGTAGTGAAAGGACTTGTGACCTATCGGGAAGTGATTCGCGATACCGTGCGAGTGAGGCCAAAACACAGGAAAAGGTCGGGTGGCGATTGCAGGGGTAGTAAACAATGATTTCGAGCCTTGGAAAATTAATGCACCACCCGTCGGATGGGATGGGGCCCAGGGGCCGAGTGAGCAGGCGTGAATGACCCATTAGCCGTGGGCAGGTGGGGGCGTTAAAGTATTTTTCTAAAATAGAGATCTCTACGTATAGAACAAAATATAAAGGAATACTATTTTTTCCTCTATAAATAGAGGAAAAAATAACAATCTCTATTTTGAGGTAAAAATAGAGATGTGTTGAAGTGATTTTGCCTCTAAATGTTATTATATAGGTAGAAATAGAGTTAAGTTGGAGATGCTCTTAGGAATTATTTTATTTTGTGTATTTGAAATTTAAAATAACATCAATTTTCCTTGTCAAAATGATTAAAAATGGGAGAAAAAAATCAATAGCATTTTTTTCAATTATCATGGAAGTTATAGACCTTTGTCATCTCAAAGTTCGATTTAAGAAAATAATATTTCGTCCTAAGAATGGTTTGAATCACTGAGTACACAACAAAAGAACAATCCTAT
Organism: Brassica oleracea var. oleracea; assembly: GCF_000695525.1. Classification (NCBI taxonomy): domain Eukaryota; kingdom Viridiplantae; phylum Streptophyta; class Magnoliopsida; order Brassicales; family Brassicaceae; genus Brassica; species Brassica oleracea. The sequence goes on from NC_027750.1 coordinate 25,471,824, forward strand.
TGCATTACACTAGGCCACCAACAATTCGATAGAGGAAAAGAAAAACAAAGAGAATATGTTCATGGTTGCAAATTTTTTAAATGATATTCTATAAGTCGGACCTTATAATATATCACAATACTGTATATAAATTTGTTTTATCCAACTATACTTTAGAAATTTAAGATTAATAGTGTAGTTCCAAATACGAATACAACTGATGATGGCTCGCTAATATTCTCTTATTTACATAGGTTACGAGTTAGCGATTAAATTTAGGGCCATTGTCTCTAAACTATTGATGTAGGACCGGCTAGTTAACTATAGATGCAATGCAATATAATAACGAAGACGACTAAACAATTGTGTCAATATTAAAACGTGCATGTGATTTATTTTTTTTAAATACTCCGCACGTTGCATTCTATTTCAAAAATTCGAAGTTGCTTGTTTACTAGTTAAGGGGTAGTATAAAATAAAGACTAGTTTTTAGTTTTACCATGAAAGTTGAGTAATCACCAGCAATTAGCTAACATAAGAACAACTCCAATGGTACTATTTTAGCATAGAGTTCCTAAGTTATATAGTTGTGCATGTATATATATTAAATATTATTTAATTAAAAATATACTAAAATTCTTGGAAATCCAACCAATAATATCTTATTTGGATACTATTGGTTGGGTTTTCAGGAATTTTATTATTGGTTGGGTTTCCAAGAATTTTAGTATACTTATATATACATACACAAATACATAATTTAAGAATTTTATGGTAATATACTACCATTGAGATTGCTCCGAGTATAATATCCGTCGCCAAACGTTGTTGCGTCTGTAGGGGGACTCTTCTCTTTCCTTTTCTTCTTAAGAATTCTTAATCTATGCATAATCTTATACAACAACGTACATAGCTGTTGGCATAAAAGAAACATTAAAATAAAATATAGTTATTAACAGTGTGTGGGTGGTAGTGTCAAGTGTGACAGGAGGAGATTGGTTGAAGCTATGACGGCATTGGCCGCCGGCGCCGTTGATGATGCGTCTCGCGACGGTGACAGAACGTCTGGGACCCATCAACTTAAAAATGTGTGACGCGGAAGTAATCGTCTCAGTTAAACAAAGTCTATTGTTTCAAACAAACTAAGAGCATGATTATTGGGATTCTTATTGTGGAATTATTAACGGAATATAAGAACTCGTCTCTTAACTTTTAACTGAAAAAATTAAGAACCGGTTTTTAAAACTCTTACTCCCTCTGTTCCTGAAAGTAAAATTTTCTAGAGTATGCACGCTTATTAAGAATTTAATAAATGTTTATAATTTAATTTATTTTTTACTTGATTATACACTTTCCAATAACTTTCCATCAATGAAATTTAATCAATTCAAATATTCTCAATTAATGTTCTTCAAAAGTATAAAAAAATACCTTAACAATATAGAAAATCTATCTTTGTGGAACAAGGAAAAAATCTAAAACATTTTACTTTTATGAACGGAGGTAGTATTTAAGAACCGGTTCTTAACTTTTTTAGTTAAAAATTAAGAGATGGGTTATTATATTCTGCTAAGAACCCCAACCTAAAAACCCCTAATAATCATGGTCCAAGTCCCCAAATCATTAGAATAATTAATCAATTATTTTTTGTTTAGAGATATCGTGGGATTACGTATCTTCGAAATCTTGGTAGTACATTTCTAATCCATTGCTATTTTTGTTTCTGTTATAGTATTTAGAGTCAATTTCATTTTAATCCATTGCTATTTTTTACTTTATATTTTGAAGATTGCTATTTTTTCCGTTCCTGGAAGTAAGATGTTTTAGATTTTTTACTTGTTACACAAAGATAGATTTTCTATATGTTTAAGATATTTTTTTATACTTTTAAAAAACATTAAATGAAAATATTTGAATTGATTAAATTTGATCGGTGAAAAGTTATTGAAAAATGTATAATAAAAAAAAATTAAATTATACACATTAATTGAATTCTTAATAAACGTTAACATTTTAGAAAATTCTACTTTCGAGAACAGATGGAGTATTATAAAAAAATATATTGGAATAAATTTTATCTCTATTATAAGAATCTTATATTTTAGAGGAAAATATAACAAAATACACGATCTAATTTTTTAAAAAAAATTGTAATAAGGAAAAGGGTTAAAAATTATGAAATTAGAGAGATAATGATTATTGATCCAAAAAAAAAAAAAAAGAGAGATAATGATTAGAGGGCTAGTTGGGATTGGACGGGTCCACGAGGGTTTTACTACATGACACCGAGCCAGAACTAGCTACCTGTGATTGTGCTCTGTTCATTACTTGCACATATTTTGGACCATTTCCTTTTTTATTTTGTCTCTTACACATTAGCACACTTTTAATTAACTTATTTATTTTCTATGTAAACCATATTTTCCATTTATTTGAATCCATGCTAAATAAGTCTTTTTATATTATAAAGATTAAAGAGGATATGTGCCTTGATTATATTTGAATGGTCTGAAAGTAATATAAGATCAACATAGTTAATTATATTAACTTCCAGCATCTAAAAAGACACTGATAAGACTTGTCGGCTGTGTCTACGTACTTGTTTATAGAAAACCGCGTTTAGAGATGAAGGCTGCGTTTGATTCAAATTTGTCATTTGTAACGACGTTAGTTAATTTTCCAATGCCTGTCGTCGAGAGGAGGGTAGATAGAGATCTAAAATATGGTCACAGCTACAAAATTTAAATTCAAATTAAATAACTTTCTTATACTCTCTCTGTTTTTAATTATAAGTAGTTTTACCTAAAAGCACAAATATTTAGAAAATGGTTATTTAAAAAAATATATCATTTAATCAATTAATTCAACCAATTATAAAAATTTAGACATTATTTTATTGGTCACACAATATCTAATAAATGAAAAAAGTGCATTGAAATATGTAAACTACTTATATTGTGAAACAAACTCTTTTTGCTAAAACTACCTACATTTAATAACAGAGGGAGTATTATATATACTACTACATAGTACAAACTATTATTAACTACTGATAAAGGACAAAAACATAAAGAACAAATGTGGTTATCTTTCAGTTCAACCAATTTTCAAACTATTACTAACTAGCAATCTCAATTCATTTATATGAACGATTTCCAAAATGAATATATTGGATATATGTATAAGTATTCGTGGCATCTTTATTTAATGTTACATGAATTATTATTTTTTAAATAAAATATAAATACTGAATTTTACAAGTAAAACAAGTTTTTAAAAAATATTAATTAATGGCTCTAATAATTCCCAGCAAAATTTAAGTGTCTTTCATAAAATTTGATTTTTTCACTTTTCAGAATCACAAGTTTTTTTAAAAAAGATTAATTAATGGCTCTAATAATTCCCAGCAAAATTTAAGTGTCTTTCATGAAATTTGTTTTTTTCACTTTTCAGAATCACAAGTCTTTAGTTCAAATTAGGACCAATGAAGGTTTAAAAAAAAAGAAGGTTTAAATTAAAGGCTTCCCAAAGGTAAGCTAAACTAGTTGGGAGTTAGAACCAATCTCTACATAGTCCAAATACAACGGTCGATATACTTCTTTAACAGACTAAGTTAGTCATCATCAAATCAGTTCATATAAAATATAGGAAATATTTACGCCCACAGACACAATTCGTGTTATGAATTACACTCTAAAGCACTTTGGTTTTACTGGACACTTTCTCTTAGTGAAATGTCAAGCTTAACCCTCACCTCTATCGAAAGTGGGTTTCATGAATTGTCTAACTAGAAAAATTGGTTTTCCTAACTAGTAAACCACTAACTAAAGAGAGACCGAACAAACATAGAAACAATAAAACAAATAATATATTTTCAGATATTTTTTACTTGAATTTTGAAATAGTCGATCTCTTTACTCTTTCTCATTTTGTAAATTCCAAGAGACAAACCCTAGTTTTCTCTCTTCTCCGACTTTTTGTAGATCTAGAAACTCAAACCTTCACCAAACCCTAATCAAGTTTATAAAAATCAGATCTTCTCCGGCGATAGTCGATTTCGTCATTAACCACCGCCAGCCAGCCACCGTTGATTGAGAGAAACCCGTCATGGAAGGTGAGTTTCGTCTCCCCAAAAGGCTTTTTGCAACAGATAGATTCTCGAAGCTCAGTCCCGTGGAAACGATGGCGGTGGCGGTGGAGGGTGTGGTGGAAGAAGCGGTGGATACCACAGTGGAGGCGGTGGTGGTTGTGGAGGCGATAGTGGAAGACGTGAGTATGGATACAATGGTGGTGGTTGGTGGAGGTGGCTGCCGAATCTTCATCCACAAAATCTTGAACATAAGACCTCATCCACAAGATCTTCATCCACAAAACCTTGATTCATGTGTTCACATTTTCCAATGTCCATACTTTTACCATCCACAATGTGTATGTTCATATCTAACTCGTACACAATTTTTCGTGTCCACAAACACTTGACATGCAAGGTGCAATTTCTGATTCAAAATCGAACCATTTTAGCTTTGTTTTGTTTCTAAGGATATATCTCAACTTTCGTCTCTTTGTTCTAAAATTAGCAGAGAACAGAGAAGAATAATTTATTCTCTGTCAACTGTTCACCGTAACCACAACCATTACGTCCATACATATCTATCCATAAGTATATGTTAAGTGTCCACGTTTCTTGCGTCCACATTCTTTCTGTCCATAAATCTTTTATTGATTGTGCTCAATGACTTTTCAGATTTACTTAACTTTTATACTATATTTATGTACATATAACAAGTAAAAAGATAATTAAGCAGATTTTAGTTTGCTTGTCCATAATTATTGTTTCTACAACTCATTTGTAATTTACGTATTCACAATTCATGAATCCACTTTTTTTTTCTATCCACAATATATATGTCCATATTTCATTTGTCCCACAAATGCTTAATCCAAAAAATTGAGTTTACAACTACTTTTACTTTTCAGCTTCTTTCATTTATTCCAATCAGAAGGAATATCTGGTTTGGTTCTTTAAAGAAAACTTCCTCTTCCCATTCACGCTGGTTAACAAGTTAAGGGCTTTTTTGTCCACCACAAAAACACATGTCCCAACAATTTGTGTCATATCCACTATGTGTCTTTGAGCGGAAACAAAAGACACAAAGTGTCTCTAAGTGTAAACGTCTCAAAATATAGTCCAAAATTTAAACCTACATATTTGTGGAACAATTGAGAAATTTCCAAATTCTACAGTTTAAGATTAGCGTTTATTTGATATCTATTGATAAAAGGAAATTAATTTCTCCAATTGCAGTAGTTTGGTCAATGAGAAACTGATAAAACTAAAAAAATTAAATTAACCAATGTTTTGGATAAAAACTTCTAGCTGAAATCATTCAAAGTTTCAAACTAAATCATATTAGTACTATACGATTATATTTACTTTAGAAAGGGGAAGGACATTATATTGTACTCTCTCTCCTCCATTTCACACAGATACAGTTTTAATCTTATTTTATAATATATTAATCAGAGAGAAAAATATTTGGTGTAAATGGATATGGTAAAATAAAGTTTTAAAATGATTTTTAATATACATGAAATTTTTGTAAATGACATTTCTCAAATAGAAAGAGTATTAGTTGTATGAAATTATGAAAAAAAAGTTAGCAAAAGCAGAAAGAGTATTGCACAATAGATAATAGTACTATAGTAGTAGTAATAAGCGGAGGAGAGCTTGATTATTAAGCAGAGTACTAGAAATAGTAGTAAGTTTGTTGTTACTAGAGAGAAATTAGTAGAGAAACCAGAATGAGAAGAGACTAGCTAGCTAGTGAGTCAAAACCAAAAATCCTAACAAAAAAGGTAGCAAGTTTGTTCTTCTTCTTGTTGTTGTTTTTCTAAAAGCCTATGTGCTTTGATTGTGAAAGGAGAGACAGAAGCTTGAAGACAGACAAAAACCAATGCTTCTTCTGGTAATATCATTTTCATGTATGGTCTCACTCCATCATCATCGTCTCTCTCTCTCTCTTTACTTATTTTGGTTGAATCATTTTCATGACGGTGAAATTCATGAGAGCTTAGCTAGTTAAAGATTTGTTTCTTATTCGTTGATATTATTAGTATTAAATCTTCTTCCTCTGGCACTTTGTGGTAAATAATTAAATATATATATGTAGTATCTATTAGCCGTTCTTATTTTGTTACATTTGAGGTTTAAATCTCCATCTCCATTGCTAATTTTAAACTCGTTTGTTGTTGTCAGATCCAAGACCAAGAGGCAGTAACTAAATAACGCAAATCCAAAATCATGGCATCTTCCCCAATCTTGTGAGCTTTTATCTCTCCAACAAAGTACAACAGTTCCTCTGAGGCTCGTGTTATATAGACAAACTTAAATGAGTCGAGTTCTGAAGCGAGGGAAGCAGGAGAAGAAGCCTGTAGTATCTGATGGTGCTGAAAAGGTTATCGTTGCTGTTAAAGCTTCTAGGGAGATTCCAAAAACAGCTTTGATTTGGGCTTTGACTCATGTTGTTCACCCTGGGGATTGCATTACCCTCATTGTTGTTGTCCCTTCTCACAACTCAGGTATATGTTGATTTTAAGCTTCTCCTTTGTTTTTCTCTGTTTATACTTATGTCATTTTGTTTTCTGATGAATTTCTAGGAAAAAAACTTTGGAATTTCCCTATGTTTGCTGGGGACTGTGCAAGTGGTCACAAAAAATCACATTCTATAGCACTACCAGAGATAAAGAGTGATCTCACTGATACTTGTTCCCAAATAAATCTCCAGCTTCATGATGTCTATGATCCAAATAAGGTTTGCTCTATTGACCATGGCCAAACTTGAGATTTTGAGGGTTCAAAACATTTCTTATGCATTTAGTAATTTCTTTATATATATATATATATATATATATATATATATATAATTTAGGGGCTTATGCCTATATAAAAATCCTTCAAAATTTTTGGAGACCAAAGCTAATGTTTCATTAGGCTGTGCCAAGATCCTACACTGCTCTTGACATGCATGTTTAGCTATGATGATCCTGTTTCTCATGCTCTTTTGTTGTTATTATTTTTTCATTTTTTTTTAATAGATAAATGTGAAGATTAAGATTGTTTCTGGATCACCCTGTGGAGCAGTTGCTGCTGAGTCTAAGAAAGCAAAAGCAAACTGGGTCGTACTAGACAAGTAATAATCTACTCTTTCATCATATCAGTTATATATAGTTTCACCACCTTTCATGGTTCCATGTGGTTTGTTTTACAGACACCTCAAGAACGAAGAGAAACAGTGTATGGATGATTTACAATGTAACATTGTGGTGATGAAACGTTCTCAGGCAAAAGTTCTGCGCCTAAACTTGGTTGGATCGCCTAAGAAGGATGCTGAGAAAGAGTCTAATTCACCAACTGGACCAGAAGCAGCATCTGAAAAACACACAAAAGGACTACCTGTAACTCCTACTAGCAGCCCTGAGCTAGGGACACCATTCACTAGCACAGAAGCTGGGACTTCATCAGTGTCAAGCTCTGACCATGGAACTTCACCTTTCTTCACTTTGGGAATGAGTGGTTACATGAAGAAGGATGGTGCATTAGTCATCAAGGAGAATGATGATGATTCATGCTCTGAAACTGAGAGTGAAAGTCAATCACTAGCGTCAACTAGTATGAGATTCCAGTCACCTCCTCTTTGTTCTATCTGCCAGCACAAAGGACCAGTATTCGGCAAACCACCGAGAGTGTTCTCGTATGCAGAGTTAGAGCTTGCAACATGTGGCTTTTCAAGGGCTAACTTCTTGGCTGAAGGTGGATACGGATCTGTCCATCGAGGTGTATTACCTGAAGGGCAAGTAGTTGCGGTGAAGCAACACAAACTTGCCAGTTCTCAAGGAGATGTAGAGTTTTGCTCCGAAGTTGAAGTTCTCAGCTGTGCTCAGCACAGAAACGTTGTTATGCTGATTGGTTTCTGCATTGAAGATGGGAGAAGGCTCTTGGTTTATGAATACATATGCAATGGTTCACTTGACTCCCACCTATACGGTAACGTTTCCTTCCATTTTGTGCTTCCTTGTGGTAGAGAGAATGTTTGCTCAGTATCAAGATCTTATACAGGTCGCAAAAGGGAGACGCTGGAGTGGGAAGCAAGGCAAAAGATTGCTGTTGGAGCTGCGAGAGGTCTTAGGTATCTTCATGAAGAATGCAGAGTTGGGTGTATTGTCCATAGAGACATGCGTCCTAACAACATCCTCATTACTCATGATAATGAGCCATTGGTATATGCTACTACTTCCTCCGTTCCCAAAAGAAGAATTTTCTATATTTATTGTTGTTCCAAAATGATAGATTTTCTAGAATTTTAAGATACTTTTAGTAGTATAAGTTTAAGAAATATTAATTAAAAATATTTGAATTAGTTAAAGATAGGTTGATGGTTACTGGAAAACATATAGTAAAATTAACAAGAAATTTAATTGTAAACATTCATTATATTTTTACCATGCGTAAATATTTTAAAAATCCTTCTTTCGGAAACCGAGGGAGTATTAGTTTGGCTTTGCTTGTTCGTGGTAACAATACATGTCTGGACCTAAGTCACTTCTGTTTTTAAATTATATCAGGTTGGAGACTTTGGTCTAGCGAGATGGCAGCCTGATGGGGAACAAGGTGTAGAAACACGAGTGATAGGAACATTTGGGTGAGTCACATCAAGGAAATCTATCATTTACTTCTTGAAACTTGAATTTCTTGCTAAAGGAAAATTACTTTGTTGTTGTGCAGCTATTTAGCGCCAGAATATGCTCAAAGCGGACAAATCACAGAAAAAGCAGATGTGTACTCGTTTGGGGTTGTGTTAGTTGAGCTAGTCACTGGACGCAAAGCCATTGACATTACTATGCCAAAGGGCCAGCAATGCCTCACTGAATGGGTAATGAATTCACATCTAAACTATTCAGCAAAGTAATAGTACTGATGCTTTGTTGGTTGTTGTTTATATCAGGCACGTCCGCTACTGGAGGAGTATGCGGTGGAAGAACTTGTAGATCCGAGGCTTGGTGACCGTTTTGTAGAAAGTGAGGTTATTTGTATGATTCATGCAGCTTCGTTGTGCATACGTAGAGATCCACATTTGAGGCCACGCATGTCTCAGGTAGATAATCAAAAGTAACCTTTGAGACCACTCTTTAGTGTCAGGATGATAGTATATACTGAAAAGGTTTGGTCAATAATGAAGGTGCTACGTATACTGGAAGGAGATATGATCAAGGATGGGAACTACGCATGAACTCCAAGTTCAGAGGCAGGCAATAGAAGCGGGCGGTTCTTGGCGGATAATTACAGCAGTGGTCAGCTAACGAATGATGGGTCAAATAGGTTCAGTGAAACGCCAAGGAGTCAGAGGGTGGAAGTAAACCATAACAAACAGTACTAAGATTTAAGATTTAAGATTTAAGTAAAATCACGTAACTGTGTTAGGAAAAGTTTAGTTGATAGAGTATGAAGTAAAAGTCATCTGTTTTCTCAGTGATGTGGTCCATAGCTGGCAGGAAAGCTTTTTGAGCCTTTTTTTGTTTGTATAGTGGGGTAAGATGCAAACAGAGTTTGCTAATATGTTATCAAGGGATTTGAAAAAAAAATTGGTAAAAGGGAAATTATTAAAAAAGAAAAAAACATCAGGAGGCTTTGTCTTCTTTTGAATTTGAATTCTAGGTTTTGGAGTGTGAACAAGAGATAACAAAACAATGAAGCAGTGATAGATAAGAGAGATGCCAGAATTTGAATTATCCATAGTTTCCTTGCTTGGTCACGAATACTTGCCTTATACCGGCTACATGATCCGTACTCGCCTCGTTTTTTCAAGTATTTGTCGTTGTCAGGTCAAGTATGAAGTCGTTGAGTTTTATTATTTGCAAGTACAAGGCAAGTAACAAGTATCACAAAAAAGTTACGACTCGCCTTGATATTATTCGTTATTTGTTTTACAACTGAAAAAATGATAACTAAACCATAAAAACCAAAACTCTAAACAAATATTTCTTTGTTGTAAGAAGTAAACAATACTTTCTTATCGATTTCTATCTTTTTTTTTATATTAGGTGCACATATTTTATTTAAAATAACTCTCGTGTTTTTACCAAATCGAGTAAATAAACTTTCATAACATTCTCTCGTACAATATTATCTATCAAGTAATTTTTAGAAACTTGGAAATATATCCAAGTGATTAATAAATACATGCAAGTAGCAAGTAATCGAACAAGACAAGTAACTTGCAAGTAATATATTTTTGGACAAGTACTTGTTTCCGACAAGTCAAGTACAAGTCCAAAAATTCATTACTCATTTAAAGCAAGCCAAGTATCAAGTATACGTAAAAAACAAGTACTCGCCTTGCGCCCACCCCTAGTATCCTTGGTATCTCTTATACTTGATTCTCTCTTATATATAGTCTGCATGCATTACATTCCAAGGTGGAAAGTGATCCTTCTGAATATCAAGCAGTCATCAACACCTTATAAGCCTCGGGCCACGTCCCTGGTTCATTACATTCCAAAGAGCACAAAACAATTGCTTCAGAACTACAGTCGTTGTAAGAATACTTACTCTTCCACCAATAGCCTTCATAGTAGATGGAACCGGTGCATCGCTGGTTACATTCATGGCAGAACAGTCGAATGGTGCTACCACTGTTGCGTCCAATTCTCATATCTCCACCTACCTGCTGGTATACAGAACCAGGTTTCATAGAGTAAGAGGATCCAAACACGCATCCAAGGTGGACAGTGACGCAACATTCATCACATGTGTAAAACCATACTCTCTGGTCTAACTGTTTCTCACACACCTCACACCAATACATGTTGTTGCTTTCTCCGTATGAAAGGGTGAGCGGACTTTCATATTCCATACTTTCATATGCGTTGCACACTTAGAGTGGACTACATAAGAACAATCTTCTTGATTACAAGAATATTTCCCGTACTTGACATCAACATCTTTGTAGCAAATCCGGCACAAGGAGCTCAGTGGTGAACGGTACGGAATATAATGGAGACGGTGTGAGTGACGCGTGATCTTGATGACTCGTGGTAAGTTGATACATCTTTGATGAGCCATGTTACATTGGAAACAAGTATAACTTGGTTCCAACGCGTCCACAGCCCCACAAACATCACATGGAACTAACAACTCTCGAGGCAAGAAGAGGAGCGAGTGGTGATGGCCTTTCGGGTTTGGGATAGTAAGAGGTGGAAGCTTCTCCGCACAAGGGAGGTCTAAGCAAAAGCTAACAACGATAGAACCAATCACCTTCGAAATCACTTCCACACCAAGTGCATTTAATGGACAAGTTATGATGAGTGAAGGATGGATGAGACAGAATGCATCTTTCATCTCTATCAAACATTTTCTTTAGTTACTGTTACTGGTTTGGTAAGTGATATGATGTATCTCTGAATATTTGTGCTATTCTTTCATTATCTTCAAATCAATTTATTTACTCTGCCTTCCTTATGATGCCATCTTGAGAAGTGGAATAAGTGTGTAGAGAAAGAAAAAGTTTAATTAAAATAACAAGGAGCCATATATGATTGTTTGTAAACAATGACCAAACTTGTTTTTTGGTCGGCTATCAACTTTGTATTAAAAAGTAGCACTAATCGATGAAATTTCAATGGATAGTAGGGTTCCCTTGTTATTAAAGTATAACCGAATAATACGATAAATGATTACAGCCAGAGATGTCAAATGGACGGGTTGGGTCCAAATGAGCGTGTCCACATGGACATTTTTTTTTGTTGGACAGTTTTGGTCGATCCAGATAGAATCATGTCTAAATAAGATCATACCCAGAAAGAACCATGATCAGTCGGGCTATCCATGGAACCAGACGTTCATTTAGTATAAATAACCAATTTTTTATTGTAAAAGATGGAAATATACTAAATTTTGTATATATTATAGACTTACTTTATTATTTTGCTATTTGAAATTTTGACGAGAAAATTTGATTTTGAAATTTGTGATTTTGATGAAAAATATGACTTTTGGTTTCAGGAAAACGTGATTTTGCGGTTTTGACCGAGAAAAATTAATTTTAACGGGAATTTGTGATTTTACAGTTTTGGCGGAATAACATGATTTTATGGTTTTGATGGAGAAAATGCAATTTTTATGGGAAAATACGATTTTTTGGTTTTGGCGGAATAAATTAATTTGAATGTTCTCACTATGTATTGAAAATTTATCACTCGTCAGTAGTATTCAGTTATATATTAATGTTAGAAAACTGCAAGTTAGATGACTAAGAAACAAATTTAATCACTCGTCAGTTATCCCCTATATATTAATCAAGAATCATTTAAAAGTTGTAACTTTAAGTTTGTACTAATTAAAAAGAGATCATGCTTAGGTGTTACTTAATTAGAATGTCAATTTAGCTTACGTGGCAGTTTAAGAATCAATTGAAAAAAAGTTGGTTCAAATCTAATTACTAGGGATAGAGGTGTTCAATCCGGATATCGGTTCGGTTTAGGTTCGGTTTTTTTCGGTTTTCGGTATTTCGGTTAGTAAAATATAACTATCATTCTAAATCTATATTTACTTCGGTTTGGTTCGGTTTATATACCGTCGGTTTTCGGTTTATTCGGTTTTATACCAAAAAAACATAATTATTTAGTTTGAGATCATATTATATGAATTTTAGAGTCATATTGTCAACACAGTCATTTATTAAAAATATATTACATGTTCAAATAAATGAACAAAAAAAATAAAAATGCTTCTACCATCAAATAAAATAATCAAATCTATAACTAAAATCAAAG
>NC_027750.1:25484696-25493589 GCF_000695525.1 Brassica oleracea var. oleracea
CATATTTAGTGTTCATTAAAGTCATGCTTTTTCGATTGAACACCAAACTCTGTTTGTTTACATATAAGAAAAAAGTTGTGAAAATTTTTCATTAATTATTGTCCATCAAATTTATAATTTTCATATTAATTTAGTGAAGACTAAAATAAAGCAAAAAGATCAAAAGAAGACTTAGAAAATAAGATGTCTGAATTGCGATGTATTGTTATTTAATTATAGTTCAAGTGTTTTACAAATTAAGGTTCTTTATTACTATAAAATTATGGTAATAGTTATTAACACAAATTTAACTTATGTAACACATAGATTTTCATGTATTTTTATAAAATAGATACATATTTACATGTTTCTACTTTTAATCGGTTTTGTTCGGTTTATTCGGTTTAATCGGTTATATACCAAACAATATCCAAATCCTACGGTTTTTATAAAATTATATACATTCGGTTTATATGGTATATACCAAAACCAAACCATATTGTCTATTTCGGTTCGGTTCGGTCCGGTACGGTTCAGTTTTACCATATTGAACAGCCCTACTAGGGAACATTATATTAACCCAAAATATAAGAAACATGTATTCTTTCCTTAAATAAAAGCTACATAATTACATAATATGATTAACATATATATGACAATTAATGATTATGAATAATAAAGATTTGATAACAATTTTTGCATCATTCTTCATTTTTGTTTAATTTTATATTATTAAAAAAATTAAAAAATCACATTAACCATATAATTAAAAAATTAGATTTTTTCTTATATGTTATATTTTGAATTTTTTAAAATGACTTTAAATTACAAAAAAGAGGAAACCTTATGTGTTATATTTAAAAAAATTTAAAACGACTGTAAATTACAAAAATGAGAAAACTTTATATGCTATTTTTTTTATATGTTAGATTTTTTCTTATTCGTTATATTTTGAACTTTTTAAAACAACTTTAAATTACAAAAATTTAAGTTTTCCTTAAGCATACGAGTAAAAACATTAAAATGACATGTATCAATTCGATGGTTGATCTGAAACCTTTCAAAACCGTATGGAAGATAAAAGTCAAAATAATTCAACTGTGAAAAAAATACTATTTACAAAAATGTAAGTTTATGTGTCATAATTTGTTTAATATCCAATCCGATCAACTCATGATATATTAATTATAGTTTAGTTCCACAATTTTAAATAAAAATTGATCTGATCAATCATAAATAAATTATATAATAACAACAAAAAAACATTATATATGTGTAAATAAAATGATCAAATATATAAAAAAAATTATCGATAATATATATACAAATAAACTCACCCTGCACAAGGCGCATGTCTGATCATTAATAACAAGGTAGCCCCACTAGGTATTGAAAATTTCATGGGTTTACTTTTGATGCAAGTTGCGTGACCAGCGTGCACATTTGCATAGTATATAGTATATGGTCATTCTTAACACTTAAAATTGCCAGTTGCTAATTGTTTATACACATGGAAATGTCTTTTATTAGTTATTGTATAACTTAGTGGCACATACATCCATGGATATCATCGTATATCTTATTGATTCATCGTAACCAAAGCAGTAGAGTAATGGATTCTGAAATTTGGCAAAGTTGTCCCTTGTCTCATCCAACTCATCCTCAAAACTTTCCCATCGGTACTTTTGATTTAGATTTTTAGGCCAAACCAAACTAATAGAAAATCTAATTGACCGAAAATCAAACTAACCGAACCGTACAAACCTTACATACCGAACCCGCATGCCTACTTTTACATATTGAAATTCCATCGCTTAGTGCTACTTTTTAGTACAAAGTTTATTGCGGACCAAAACAAGTTGGTCTTTGTTTATTCACATGGATATATGCTTGTTAATTTAATTTAATTTTTGTTTGATCCAAACAGTTGTTCCACTTCTCAAGATGCCATCATAAGGAAGAGTAGAGTAAATAAATAGGATGATGAAAGAGAGCATAAACGTTTAGAGATACATATTGATAGATATCACAACCAAACCAGTAAAGAAAATGGCTGATGAAATTGACCAGAGATGCCTTCTTTCTCACGCATCATAACTTGTCCATGGACTGCAACTTTGTCATTCCGCTCGGGTGCAGTACGTGCGGCGGAAAATATACTATGAGGGAGCAAGATAATGTCCTGATCTACTGCACAACCTGCGGTGTGGAGTTCCACAACGGTTGTGATGAGCGTCCGAGAAGGATAACACATCCTTATCACCTCCAACACCCTCTCACTCTTTTCTATCGAGACCCTGAAACCGGAACCATATCCAACATCATCCCTGACGCCAACCCTTGCAAGCCCCACATAAATGATCAAGAACCCGACACATCTGATCAAGGGAAGTACAAGTTTTTCGATATTGTTCCGACCAAATCTGATATCATATTCGACAAATGCACTTGGTGTGGGAAAGATTTTGAAGGCGTTTGGTTCTATCGTTGCTTGATTTGTAGCTTTTGCTTGGATCTCCCTTGTGCAAAATCGCTTCCACCTCTTACTATCACAAACCCAAAAGGTCATCACCACTCGCTGATCTTCTTACCTAGGCCATTACTAGTTCAGTGTGATGCTTGTGGGTTGGTGAACGGGCCAGAACCAAGTTATGCTTGTTTCCAGTGCAGCTACATGGCTCATCAAAGTTGTATCGACTTACCACGAGTCATCAAGATCACGCGTCACCCACACCGTCTCAATTATATTCCATACCGTTCGCCTCTGAGTTCCTTATGCCGGGTTTGCTACAAAAAGGTTGACGTCAAGTATGGCCAATATTCTTGTGACCGCGAAGGTTGTGTATATGTAGCACATTCAAGATGTGCAACACATGACACTGTTTGGGATAAAAAAGAACTCGAATGGGAACCAGAAGAGTCCGGAGATGATGAAAAAGATATCGCACCTTTCAAGAACCTTGGTGATGGTTTCATAAAGCATTTTGGTCATGATCATCCTTTGAAGCTAAAGAAACACAATGGTGTTGTGGACACAGAAAAGCTATGTGAAGCGTGTGTATATCCTATTGTTGTCTCCGACCAGTTCTATGACTGCGAGGAATGCGATTACTCTCTCCACGAGGTATGTGCCAGTCTACGTACCTAAAAAGCTGGATCATGCATTGAACAACCAAACCCTTTTCTTAGACCCGTCTCCCCAAAACGAGTACTCATACATGACTTGTCACGTTTGTTCCCGAGTAACCACTGGTTTTAGGTACATACGCCATAACTATCCTACGCAAGGCGGTCCATACTCTTTCATAGATGTTCGATGCGTTTCGGTTCCAGAATATTTCACCCATAAAAGTCATGGTGACCATCTCGTTTTCATATCAACCATCAGTAGCAACAAAGATTGTAAACGTTGCAAGAACACATGTTCAGGGTCTCATGTGGAATGTCCGGAATGTGAATTCGCTTTGTGTTATGCATGTGCTACTATTCCACATGAATTACACTACAAGTACGACAAGCATCCACTCACCCTTTGCTACGGCGAAAAAGGCAGCGCTGGTAGTGATATATATTGGTGCGAGGTGTGTGAAAAACTATTAGATACAACGGAATGGTTCTACACATGCAACCAATGTTGCACCACTGTCCACCTTCAATGCGTATTCGGATCCTCTTTTCTTATGAAGCCTGGTTCCAAGTTCAGTCTCAATACACGTAGATCTGCTGAAGTTATCCGCAACAGTAGTAACAGTCGACAGCTTTGCTATAGATGTGGCAACCTTTGCACAGCCTCCATCTACTACGAAGGCTACGACCGTTTTTACAAGGGGTTGTTGTTTACCTACAAAAACCGCGATGTTTCAAGAGTTCCTATTTGCTCTTTGCACTGTCTAACTGTGAAAAAATGGTAATGTATACCTCCTCTGAGGTTGATGTTACGTTTCTTAGTTTTTCTCATTTTCCTGTCCATTTGTAAACTCTCCAATGAGTCTTGTTTTCCTCAGCATTGAACGAATCATCTGTGGAGATAATTTGGCCAAACAACGATTTGCTTACAAAGTTTCACAGTTTTGATTAGTGCTGGACAAAATATCTAGATACGAAGAACCGACCAAAATCCAATCCGAAAATCAGGGTTTCGAACCCGATCAGACCCAGGTAAATAACCGAATGGGTCCTAAATTGCTATATCCGAAGAGTCGGTATTGAACCTGACCCGAACCGAGAACCGAAAGAGTATCTAAAAGTTAAATATATATCTAAAAATATTAGTTATAATTATATTTATAACTATTTTGATAATTTAAATTAAAATCATAAATTAAATATATTAGTTATTTTAATACTTTTGTGTATTTTCAGATAAAATAAGATAGTTCTGACAGAAATACTCAAATAAAACCATATTTAGTGAGTATTTTTGGTTATTTCTTGATACATTTGGATAGTTTGGATACAAAATACTGAATCGGATAATATGGTTAATTTGGGTACAAATATCCGAACCCGTTTCAGATACTTTGATTATTTGGTTATTTTCATGTTCCTACACATCAGAGCCAAACCCACCCAAACCCGGAAGAATCCGACCAAAAATTTTGTATTACCTGGATGGGGGCTGGTTTCAAAATCCGGAAAACCCAATACCCAAAAGAACCGACCCGTACCCGGAAGCCTATGCCTAGTTTTAATTACTCTTTAGAGTTGACACAACAACAAAAAAATACACAAAACTTGTCTATGTATGATTTTAAAAGAAAAACAGAGAATAGATACATTAAATTGTTTTCAAACAGACAGTAAACAAGTATACAAACGACATAAAAGTTCGTCAAATGCTTTAACTTTTTGAGACTATGTACCTAGAGAGACTTTGTCTCTTTTAGTGATGCTATTATTGCTGGATATGCGCAACTAGGTCTTGATGAAGAGGCTCTACAAGTGTTCCAGAAGCTGAAGAGTGAGGGAATGAGTCTAAATTACGTTGTTAATGCTAGTGTTCCAACAGCATTACGCTAAATGTTCTTGTGGAGATTACTGGTGATATATCACAGAAGGCACGTAATATTAGATTCAACCAACATCTGTAGAAATGTGCAGGTGTTGAAGAAAAAAAAAGTAAGAATTAAAAAAGTTGATATGATTCTTTTACTTTGTCACAGCTACTACAATCACCCAAACATACAATAACAACCTCAAAAACTCATATTTTCTGCAGACTTATCAGTTGGTTTCTTCTGTCTTGTATTCTAGTCAATCTTCACCGAAGAGTAGATCTTCCTCACGAACCAGAAGCAAGCGTAGAAACCAATTGTGCCAGTCAGGACGAAGAAAGCGTAAGAGATGATGATCATGTACCCGAAGTAGAGCATTCCCGAGACAAGCTTTGTGATCTCCAGCTTCGTGAAGAAGTAAAAGATCGAGTAGAGGAAGAGGTAGAAAGCAGACGAGCCTGCTGTTAAGTAAGCTCTCCACCACCAGTTGTAATCCTCGCTACAAAGCTGGAAGTAGCATAACACCACCGTGATCTCAGCACAAGTGACGATCAAGATCAAGAACACTATGAAGAGGAAACCGAAGATGTAGTAGAACTGGTTCAGCCATATTGACGTCAGGATGAAGAAGAGCTCGATGAAGACCGCTCCAAACGGTAAGATGCCTCCGATCAGTATGGAGAAGACAGGTCTCATGTACCATGGCTGCTCCGGTACTTGCCTTGGGATCTTGTTTGTTTTCACCGGGTCTTCGATCGCAGGCTTCTTGTAACCGAGATAGCTACCGACGAAGACTAGCGGGACTGAGATGCCGAACCAGAGGCAGAAGAGAGCGAACATTGTACCAAAAGGTATAGCTCCAGACGACTGCTCACCCCAGATGAGGCCATTCAGAACAAAGAAGATCACAAAGAGGATACCAGGGAACATGAACGCAGTCTTTAAAGTCATTCTCTTCCACTTGTCTCCTTTAAACATTTTGTGAAGGCGAGACGAGGAGTAGCCAGCGATTATCCCCATGAAGACCCACAAGAGAACCATGGCGGTCATGAGCCCTCCTCTGTTGGAAGGAGATAAGAAACCAAGGAGTGCAAACATCATTGTGACAAGGGCCATTCCAAAGATCTGAACACCTGTGCCGACGTAAACACAGAGCAGTCCAGAGTTCACCGGTGGTCTGAAGACATCGCCGTGCACGAGCTTCCATCCAGTCTCTTCCTGAGCCTCGTCTTGAGTCTCGAGCTGGTTGTAGTTCGAAATGTCTTTGTATAGAGTTCTCATCATGATCATGGCTACCATTCCAGAGAGGAAGAGGACGATCATAAGCGAGTTTATGATGGAGAACCAGTGGATTTGATCGTCGTTCATGAGGAGGTATGTGTCCCACCGAGAAGCCCATTTGATCTCACTCTCCTGGAGATTCAAATTCACAAAAATGTTTAGGAACCCAAAGAGTAAATAAAAATTAGTCTTAAATATATAGTATTCTTTTACCTTAAATGAGACATCATATGTAAACACAAACTCTTTCCCTTGCTCAACTTCTTGAGGGGCAGTAGTGCTTTGGATTAAGTTCTTTGTGTCCTTGTTGCATGTTGCTAGCTGAGGATTGTTTTCGTCCCACTCCTTGTACTCATGCAAGATACTATCCAAAAGATAAAAGTCTCGTTATTCCCCAAATCCAACAAGACAGACATCAGGCAACCAAGTAGAAGTAACAAGCAGTAGGTAATACCTGTTAGGAGTAACCTCAAACCCAACAATTCTAGCGGAATCAGACTCTAGATCTCTGTGGTACATAACTCGAAAGCTCAAGTGATTATGGATAAAATATTTCTCCTCTTTGCTCTACAAAAGCCAAGCAACTAGTGGTTGGTATGACTATGAGAGAATGTAAAAAGAGACAGAGTTTAAGGAGATACCCCTTCATAACTCCCTTTGAATCCAACACGGAAACCGTGCTCATAAGTAGTTGACTGGCTTCCATCTCTCCTTTGTCTACGCACAGCTACTGGAAGATTATCAAGAATCCTACACAGTAAATTTGGTTATGTTAACAGATTAGTATAAAGCATTCTAGGAGACAAAGATACAAAGGACAAGAAGGCTATAATTAGCTATTTACATATTAGCACGGTATTCATCATCAATCTTCTCCTTAAAATTTTTGGTGGACTCAGCGTCAAGTTTAACACGGCAACCAACTTTGCAAGGCTGATCCTCCAGCATTTGAAACTGAGTCAAAATTCACATTATGAAGACGTGTTAACGTATGAAAAAAAGCAGTCAAACAACAAGTAGAGACAGAAGAATGATTATTTTACTTAACAGTATAAACGGAATTCTCAATGCGGTCGCCTCTGAGAACCTCCCCAAGATTCTCAGCATTGTTCAAGATCTTAGAAGGCTTACAGTAATTCAGGTAGTAGTAGTCATAAGGAAGTTGAGTCTTTGTAGAAGACAATTTGTTCACTTTGACGTAGAGAGGATCACCCTGTAACAAACAAAACAACAGATCAAGAGATGAAAAACAATTAGTAAATCTTTTATGCATTATCACATATTGAGATCAAATAAAGTCAATCAACTCCTTGAAAATGCAGATAATCAGATTCATGAATATAACAAAAGCCCTTTACTTCTCACATCATGACATCATCGACTCACTCACTAAGCTAAGCTAAGCTACCAACAGAGACGGTGGCTGAAAAAAAAAGGACACAACTTTCCAACAGATTAAGATCGAATCACACGCTAAAGTATAAAACCACTTAGACCCATGAACCCTAGATCGATCTTCTCACAGAAGACGCTAGATCGGAGAGAGAAACGAAAAAAGTTATTACCTTTTGAAAATCGCGAGGAGCGACTCCGGGGAGATAGAAGGCGCGAGATAAGGAGAAGGAGAGGAGAGAGAGGAAGAGAGTGGCGTAGAATCGATAGCTGCTTCCTTTCGTCTTCTTCGTCATTTGTTTGTTTTTCTCTTCTGCCTCAGAGCTTCTTCAGAAGTTCAGATGGAAGACAAGTGCGTTTTTTTTTTTATTATTGAACGAAGATGGAGGACCCTGCGGTTATGAATACGATGCCGTTTTGGGGGTTAGTGAAAATAGCTTAAAGGGGTACAATATATTTTGGTCAATCAAGACTACAGATTTGAAATTATTTCCTTACTTTTATGACATCTTTTTTTGTTGGGACATTAGAAATATATTTTGGGAACTTAATCATGCAATCTTTTATGTAAGGAAACAAATTTTCAGTTTTTTTTTTATTTTACCAATTTTTAGACAAAGTTGATAATAAAGAAGATTTGTATTTGCTTTAAGAAGAACTAGACTCTGATCCGCGCGCCAGCGCGGATATGAATTTTCGGTTTATGGTTATTTATTTAACTAAATGATGTATTTGTAATATTTGATGTATTATATTCACCAAGTAAATATTTTTTTTGGCATCTTAAACCATCAATTTATGATGAATATTCGATATCATATACAAAATTGAACAAATAGACGTAATTAGAGAATTGTAGACGATATATAAAAACAATGGTTATTAATGTAAAATATGAAGAAATATTATATCATGACTTAGTATGGCATAAAAGATTATAAATTAGTTATACATGTTTAAAGAAAATAAAATGATTTTTAAACTTCTATGAAAAATTTAACATATAAAAAAGGGTGATGAATTAGTCATCAAATTGTAAATAATTTCATAATTTTATTAATAATAAATTATTTATAGTCTTTGTTTTTCATCAAGATAATTATTAAATGTCCATAACATTAATATGTTAAAAGGTCATATTATGAAAGCCCATGTTGTAACCGTTTTTTCTGAGAAGTGTAACAAAAAAAATTACCTTTAACTCTTCGTTTTGTTTAAGTTCTGTGTCGGTAAAAGATTAAAAAAAA
>NC_027750.1:25493861-25512072 GCF_000695525.1 Brassica oleracea var. oleracea
TTTTTTATAAAGCTTAGAAAATCAGTGGGATGATTGTTAGGTTGATACATCCTATAAAGAAAACGAAAACTATAGGTGGTTTGACTATTGTACATCGATCGATGCATGATGTAAGTTGACTATATAAAACTTGAGCATGATCATTTCAAACTAAAGTATATGTAGGTTATATGCATTTGTTATATTGTAGTTAATATATTTTAAATATTACATAAGTCAAGTGATTCACGTTTTCGTAAAAATAAATTCAAGTTCATTACTGGGCCGTACTCGTCCGGAATAAGCTACGTTAAATATGATGTATTTTTAAGTTCATTTAATGATATTAAGTTTAAATTTCATTAAGGAAAACTCATTAATTTAACTGAAAAAGACAAGCATTAAAATAGGTAGGTTCATTTAATGACATTAAATTTAAATTTGATTAAAGATAACTCATTAATTTATCTGGAAAAGACAAGCATTAAAATAGATAGTTTAATTTAATTCTCACTGGCATGGAAGTGTAAATAAGTTAGAAAATTTAGGGGTATTTTTTAATGAGTACTTCTCTTTTAATAATATAGATTAGAAGAAGCTTCATGTTAAAGCAAAGGGATGATATATGATTCGCATGCCTAACTTTTTTTTTTTGGAAAAAAAGGTGGCTAGTTTGTGTTAGTATATGACTTTGATCTCAAGAAATAACTTAAGCTTTCATGGATGATTTGTTAAGTAAAGTTGGTTGATGATTATGATAGGGCAATGAAGATGGACTTTGTTTATAAAGTTGCCGGTAGCTGGAAAGTTTTTTCCTTACAGAATTTTATTCATTGTAAAGAAAGGCCAATTGAATGTAATTACATAGCATCATCCAACATGCCTAAGAATAGTAGTTGTAGTAGCCGCGCTCAAACTATTGAGTTGTGGAATAGTAGATGTTCAAGAAGACAAAGATGATGATGATGATGAAACCTAACGATGGTTAGAATGCCTTTTGTCTTTTTGATATAGATATTGTTTAGGTAAGTGTAAGAATATAGATATACTTGCAGGGTGAAGAGCTCCAAAACCTAAGGAATCAAGACTATGAGTACATCCATAAGTTTTGGTGTTTTGGGTTTTACAGTGTGACAATCCGATACAATTTGATCCCTCACGCAGTTCCATGGTTTACTGAAGAGGCTCTTGCTGATGAGGATGATTATGATGATGATAATGAATGACTAACGAGAAGAGAAGATTTGCTTCAGTGGAGTTTTCAAAATTGAGAGAGAAGCTTCACAATCTCTAATGTATATGCTTTTATTTAATATATATTGATACGCCAAGAGTTCCAAGAATATCTCTCAATAACACACTCGCAGGTATATGAAGAAGTGATTGTATATACATTTGACGTTTTTGTTAGACGCAGCCTAGCTATCGACATGTCTCCTGACTATAGTTCATGTGTCTTGTTTAAATATCATCAAATTCATTCTTATCTTAGGGGCTAGTTGCTCCAAGATTTCTTAACTTTATTTGTTTTTGTTTCGCTATGGTTATTGAGCAAATTCCACCTTTTGTCAATATATCTACTAATAATACCAATCACAATTAATTCCAAAGGATATGAACATCATTTAAGTTGAAAGTTTATGTGTTTTCAACAATTAAAAGTTATGTCTTTTTATTTTAAAGTTATGTTTTTTTTAATTTTAAAATAATTGTATATATTGAAAAAGTGTGATCCTTTATATTGAAAAGTTGTGACTCTTCATATAAGTATTACTAGATCTCGACCCGCACCACCGCGCGGGTTTTTGTTTTCATTTGTTTTTATATAAAAAATTTGTTTTCAATTCTAAATTGGTATATATTATAATATATATGTGTATATCAATTTTTAAAACATAATAAGTTTACGGTATATTTTTTTCATTGAATAGATTGTTTCAAACTTTCACATGTATTTGTATCTTCTTCTATATATATATATTTTTTTTTTTGGATTATTATTTCATTATTAAAATCGTAACTATATATATAAAGATTAGTAAAAAATTGTTTTATTGTCATATTCAAAGTTACTGTAACATTTCACAAATTTAGAAAGTTTTTAAAAAATTAAACTTTTCGCTTCATAGATTTATATTATCGAGTAAATAATTAAACATTTAGTTTTTGTTTAATTTTTAAAATAGTTTAAAAAAAAATTCATTTGTTTAAGGTAGTAAAGATTAATCATTGTTAAATAATATGATTTTTGCTATCTAAATTTTTTTTTATAATTTTAAAAGTTAACATCGACAAATATTTAAATATTTAAATATTTAACATATGGAGGTAGTATTACAACATTAAATTATATCTATTTAATTTATACTATTTGATAAATCCAATGGATTATCTATTGTTTAAATCCAATTATTGATAGCCCAATAAAAATTTCTGGTTGACCTAAAATTTAAATGATAAGATTAGAGATTAAATGTAACATGACTTTCTAGGAATAGGTCCATTAGGTTTATTTTTTAAAAAATCACACATGAATCAAGGTTGTGACTTCTCTTTTAATATATTAGATTTCAATAAAAATAACCTTAAAATGGAAACGATGTGACTCTTCAAACAAATTTTTGAAAATCTATAAATAGATATGTCCATACCTTCTCGAAACATAATTTTGACTACTCAAATAAAATGGTGAAGAAAAAAAGTTCTATGCAATTAGTTAGTTACAATATATTTTGAATTTTTTAGATTTTTCTTTTCATTTTAATTTTGCACACTGTTTTTTTTATTTTTTAAATTACATTTCTTTTTAATTTATAACTATTTAAGATAAATTTTTTGTTTACAATTGATTTTCATTTTTAGATAATACTTCTTTTTAATTTATGTGTTTTCAATTTTTATTTATTATGATTTGTGTGTTTCATAACTGTATTTCATATTTTTAGTTTATTACCACTCTTGAGTAGGAAAATTACATCTTTTCCAGTTATGCTTTTTCAACTCTATAAATACAATATTTGTTGCCTATCAACTAAGGAAATATATGGAATCGTTCAGAGCAATCAACTACTTGCATCATCGCAGCAGTGAATCTTGATCTAACGTCGAGTCTTGACAACTTAACGCTCATCAGAGCAATCAACATCGACATGCAGACTAAAGAAATATATGGAATAGTTCAAGACATCCAGCAAATCTCCTCTGTTTTTCTCAATACCTCGTTCTCTCATCTTCCCCGAATTCACCTCGCGGAAGTTGATTAGTTAGAAAAACAACTCTAATGGACCACCGTGTAATCGCCCCTGTTGTGGTTTAAAACTCTGTTTTGGACCTGAGACCTTTTTTTTTTCCTCTATTGCTTAATGAAATTATTCGGTTGACAAAAAAAAGAGATTCGAAACTCAAATTTTCTAATGTATGAATAAATAACTTCTAATCAAATCTTTAGGACTAAAATGATTTTGTGGTAAGAATCCATAAACCGAAAAATTGAAAAAACAGGGGAATTTGTGGTTTTTCTTTTAATTATTTTCACAATAAATCTCACAATTTGTCGTTTCTCTGTTAATTAATTATTTTCCCAACATTTTTTATTTATTTTTGATAATATAAAGTCATTAGGTCTCCAAAAAAAACAGGGGAAGAAGAAGAAGAAGAAGAAGGTCGCATCTTGACTTTCTTCCAATACTTGGAGCCAGAGCTTTTCGAGATTTGGTGCTAAAATGGCAGCTCTTTCAGCTGTTCTGTCTCTTGGTTTCGTAACACTTGGCCCTTCGCGCCTTTCCTTCTCCTCTTTCAATTCTCTCCGGCAACAGACATCACTTCTCCGACGCCAAAGTCTTGTCCTTTCGAGGTCTCCGCTTAACAGGGTTCTTCAAGCTTCCCTTCAATCCAGTACGTTATCTAATTAAACATGACTCGATTCCCTTTCATGGGTTTGCGTTAGATTCATTGGAATCAATCGTTCATATCTGAAAAATTCAATCTTTATATTCAGAGATGATCTCTTGTAGTGTCTTTATAAAGCATTCATTTTTAATATATATAGATTGTGTTTATTAGATTATGCAAATGCTGGTGAGGCTGAGGTTACATCATCACCTGGAGACCGTTCTGAGATTGTGTTTTTGGGTACTGGAACTAGTGAAGGGATCCCTCGTGTTAGCTGCCTCACTAATCCTCTCAAAACATGTTCGGTATTTCTTTTCTTCATTGTTGAGTTTTCATCTTCGGTTTCAATGGGATCACATTTGAAAAGAAAGAATCTATTTTTGATTGTTCTAGGTATGCACCAAAGCAGCAGAACCTGGAAACAAGAATAGGAGACTTAACACTAGCATCCTTGTTCGGTACACTAGACCATCTGGAACAAGTAACATCCTTATTGATTGTGGCAAGTAAGTGCAGTGACATTACTGTTGTGTTTTGTGTGTGTGTTGATTCCATTTCTAGCTTGTGGCAAATGCTGACATTAGAAAAGAGAGGTTGAATCCAATCTTTTTAATCCTTCTTCTGCTTTCAAAATGTATGATGTTTAAGAGAGTTTTTGATGTTTCAAAATGTATGTAATTTTTAACTTTATTAAAACCGATGTAGCCAATGATATTTTGTAGTTTGTTTTGTAATTGGTTTGAATAATGTTAAATCTAAAACTCGTATTTTGGTGATATATTTTAGAACTGAGGGAGTATAAGATATTTGGTGAGATTGATCTTAGAGCATATGATTTTCATTTTCTTTCTTGTATGCTAACTTTTTGTATTCTCCTTTCTCCTTGCAGGTTCTTCTACCATAGTGCACTTAAATGGTTTCCCACCTTCGGGTAAAGCTCTTTTCATCAACCAGCATTCACTTGTCATAAGAGTTCTTAGAAACTCTTCACTATGTTACATTCTGATAATTTTTTAGCATTGGTCTATGGCCATCTCCATGATACTTAGTTGTGCTATCTTTTTTTCCAGGCTAAGAACACTTGATGCGGTTGTGATCACTCATTCTCATGCTGATGCTATTGGAGGTCTCTGAAACTAACAAGTTAAACCTTGCCCCATCCATCTTTTTTCTTTATCCTGTAAAAAGCTATGATATTGAAGTCTTCTGCTTCATTTTTGTTTTCTGCTCTCCAGGTCTTGATGATCTCCGTGACTGGACAAACAATGTCCAACCTCACATTCCAATTTACACCGCTATGCGTGATTTTGAGGTTTACTTGTTTTCACAACACACATTGAAAGACATTCCCCTTATCTCTCACGTAGTTAAAGACTCTCTACCGTGACATGTGCATCTCTCAGGTGATGAAGAAGACTCATTACTACTTGGTTGACACGAGTGTGATCATACCAGGGGCTGCAGTCTCAGAGTTGGAGTTTAAAATCATTCACGAGGATCAGCCATTCATGGTAAAAGATCTAAAGGTAAAGTTGGATTCTTCTAACATCCAGGTTTCATTGGTACAAAGCCTATGAATGATCTTGGTGTTGTGTTTGAAACTGTTTTCAGATCATCCCATTACCAGTGTGGCATGGAAGTAACTACTGTTCCCTTGGTTTCCGGTTTGGTGACGTCTGCTACATAAGGTAAACAAACACACACTTCCCTCTACCTTAATTTCACATCTTTGAATCATCATTTTTTATAAAACATATGCAGCGATGTGAGTGACATACCTGAAGAAACTTACCCGCTCCTTAGAGACTGTGATCTCCTAATCATGGTAATCTCATCTCTATTGTTCTTCTTATTAACAATAGATAGCTTCTTACTCAAGAAACATCTCTTTTCCTCTCTCTCTATAGGATGCTCTGAGGCCTGATCGTTCTTCAGCAACACACTTTGGCCTCCCAAGGGTACAAAGCTTGTCCTGTTCGTACTATTTTGTAAACAGCTTATTGTCATAGATTGTTTCCTCCATCATTACATTTTAATATTCAATCCAGGCGTTGGAGGAAGTTCGGAAGATTAAACCAAAGAGAACTCTTTTCACCGGAATGATGCATTTGATGGACCACGAGAAGGTGAGCGAAGAGCTGGAGAAACTCATGGACACAGAAGGCCTTGATGTCAAGTTAAGCTATGATGGTCTTCGTGTACCAATATCGATTTAACTCGGTTTATTATTTTTCCCCCGGTTTAACCAGTTCATACCGCAAATAAATATTCATTTGGTTGTATTGAATTGTATCTTTATCAAAATTAGATGAGCTGCTGCCTGTTCGCGAAAGTCACCCAATAGATTAATATGTTTTGGTTTAACTCGAACCGGTTTTGGTAAATGGCTGCTTTATATGTCTGGTTAGTGTGGGGGGGACCAGCAAACGGTACGTTTTATAGCGACAATGGCAAGAGGGAAGACCGTAAACGGAAAACATGGGAACCAGATTGCATGGCTCTGTTCTGCTTACAGTCCAATTATATCTTCCCACGTTCCTTGTCGGTCCACTGGTCCGGTCGTTTTCACGCGTGTATATCGCCGAAGGTGACATGGTGGCTAGACAGATGATAGACACCGCTTAAAATTATTTCTAAAACTAGGCATGGGCATTCGGGTGCCCCGTCAGTTTCGGTTCGATTGATTCGGATTTTCGGTGTTATGCTCTTAAATCCCGGGTTTTACTAATTATAGGGTTGGGATTTGTTCGGTTCATTCCGGGTTCGGTTCGGATTGGATTGTAACCAATGTTTGAAATCGTTCCAAAATATATTTTTCAAACGTCAAAAATTGATAATTTTTTTTATCAAAATATAGAAATTATTCACAAATTTAACTAAAAATTAGTTAAATTATCTAAATTAACTAAAAACTATTCAAAATAAAAAATAAAAAACTACAAAAACATTTTAAATACTTTAAAATATCTAATTCACCTTAACATATATAAGAACATTAACATATTTAACTGATTTCGAATATTTTCTGATCCTAGTTTGGATTTCTGTTCGGTTCATGTTATAACCAAACTTCAAAGTTTTAAATTCATAAGTCCCGTTCGGATATTTTTGTATATTTTGATTTTTCCGGTTTGGATTTAGGTATTTCGGGTTGGGGTAAAAACATTCATGGCTATCTAGAACCCTAATTCTTATTAACTTAAGCACTAGTATCAAAAGATCGTATTAAAATTAGTTGAGGTTTGTGCACGTGTTAGCGTTGCTAAGAGGTAAGTGGTGGAAAACACGTATATGAAAGTTGGGTGTGATTGTTAAAAAGTTACAGTAATTTTAATTGTTCTCATGGGGTTAATCATTAATTATTGTATTTAGTTGGTAGGGTCTATGTGTTAGCTCAATCATTTTCATAAACAAAGTCCCCCTACTATTTTCTTGATATATGCTCCGCTCGTGAACTCGCTCTGACTAATTGACTCTATACACTGCAACTCACGAATCTTTCGATTTTTTATCTTTTATTTTGGATGATATAATTAACAATATTAAATTATATGACTTTCACTTTGTAGGCAATAAAGAAAAGATAAATCAATCAGACCTTTGTTTTTAGTTGAACCAGATCTGTTGTTTTCCAAAACAAAGACTACGCTGCCCCAGATACTGTCAACAAGGCTATCGAGGACATGAAGGAATGGAAGGGAAGAAAGGAGGAAACTGTAGAGGTTAAAAAATCTACCAGCAACAGACAGGTTTTCAACTGGAAACCGCCCATGCAAGGATCAAATGCAACACCGACGGTTCTTGGTGCAAGGAACACCAAAATCAAGGCATTGGTTGGATAAGTAGAGATTCTACTGGTCGGTTGCTGTGGGCTGGAGCTCAACGGTATCGAGAAATGGGATCACCAATAGAAACTGAAGCAACAGCTCTCAAATGGGCAATGCAAACGATGTTGAGACTGGGATACACTCAGGTCATCTTTGAAACAAATTCTATGGTGTTAGCGAGGATGATTTCGGGAAAGGAACCTATTTGGCCAAAGCTCTATCCAATCATCCAAGAAATCTCCCATCTCCTCTCGCCAGGCCGGAGCTATAGGGCCGAGTATTACTCACGAGATGGTAACAAGTCGGCAGATAGGATAGCGAAGGAAGCTCTTTCTTTCATGAATTATGTTCCTAAGTTATATTCTATGGTGCCAAGTTGGTTAAAACAGATCTTTGAAGTGGATGTACCTATGTTAGGAGTGAACAATGATGTAGGTCCAAACCTTTTTGGTTAATGAAAAGTTGAAGCTGAGCAAAAAAAAAAAAAAAGATCTGTTATGTATAATCATAATCAGTCTTTAGAATCAAACATGTTAACATGCACATGCATGTTTTCTAATGATATAGAAAATGGTTATTTATGTGGTTAGAACATGATATTTGTTACTATAATCTAAGCCATGCATAGCTGACATGGAGACAAGGACGTATAATCTTTTATAGACCCATAATTTATGACAATTGAATAAAATAAAATAAAGAGAAATTACACTCAATAGACACAAAAATTTTTTTTTTTACAAACTAACTAAAAACACCCTCTCTCTCCTATTTTCTCTTCCTATCTCTCTCTACTCTCTTTAAATCTAATTTCCCTTTCTTTTTGCTATCTAGCAAATAAGCCCTAAAATAATATACACATGCCTATCCAAGTTTCATCTAAGCTAACGAGTCTGATTGTATAGACCTTTTAGAGTAAAGTTGTAGAGTAAAATGTGACAGTTATTCTAATTCTCGCTATCTCTCACCAACAGGTGAAAAAATAAAATAAAAATGTTTACTCTCATTTACTTTGAAAGTAATTATTCTGTTTTGTCTTTTCTAGTTTTACACTTGTAATTTTCCTCTTCTTCGTTGCGGTGGAATTGAGAGTAACACAAAAGATTATAAATATAATATACTATTTTTCTCTTTTCCTCTAATTTTTTATTTCTCTCTCTTCCTTCCATTTACTCCATATTTCTCTATCATATTTATTCTAACATCCGAAGATAGGCGAGGTTTTTTTCTCTCATGTACTGTCTCCTAGACTGGTCCTTACCCACAAGTCACTTAACGGTTCATAGAGCTGACTTTCCTCTTTTGGCCCCTGTTCCCTGCCCTTTGCTGTCTGTTATTTCAAATTTTTTCCCTTTTTGGCTCTAACCACCGGTCCACGATCATACCGGTGCTTTACCCAGTGGTTCTTCCGCCTCCGGTGGTTTCGAACCCCTCGTCCGGCCTACCTATCTACCAAAGAACCTCCATCCCTCGCTATGCTAAGCTTCAGAGGAAGTCTAGCCTCTACCCACTGATCCAGTAGATACCTTCAGAGTCGACAGAGACTCTTCTAAACGGTTAACGGTGGTCTGCTGCTCCCTCGCTTCTTGCTTCTCTGCTCTTGAAACCAGACTTTGCTCAACTCACTACTTCCTGCTGTGCTACTAACCAATTCCTCTACACAAACAGATATGGCTCCACGGAGATTCACAGTCGCTGAAAAAGGCAAGACCGTTGCTCAGACACAAACTGCCCGTACGAGAATCCGCATCAGAGCCCCGGAGATCGACACTTCTTGGCTTATCATGGAGAACGCCCTCACTCTCATTGGAAGAGCTGTCAACCCTAGAGAGCAACCTATTGGAGCCCTCATCTCTGCTCTACCTAGGAAATGATTGCTAAAGGGTAGGGTGTCGGGATCTGACCTTGGCCAACAATGCTTCCAGTTTCGATTTGAACTCGAAGAAAACATAAAATAAGTACTAGCAAACAAACCCTACCACTACAATCACTGGATGGTGATCTTGCAGCGCTGGGAACCAGTGATCTCTCCCCTCTTCCCCTCGCACATTCCCTTCTGGATCCGGCTGAAGGGCATCCCTCTGCACTTCTGGCATGAAAAGATGATATATAATATTGGACAGGAACTTGGTACTCTTGAAGACTACAACATCACCAAGACCTCGGCGAGAATGAGGGTCCTGCTAGATGGACTGAAACCACTAGTCAAAGAGTCTATCATTGACTTTGCTTCAGGGGAAGAAGCCTCGTTTACTCTGGAATATGAAGAACTCGAATACCATTGCTCTAGATGCAACATGTTAACGCATCTGTCCAGATCTTGCCCTATAGTTGCTGAAGAAACTCAACTCCCTCAAGCTCCAAGCTTTCCCCAAACGGTGAATGGTAGGGCCTCATACTCTCAAGCACCCACTACGGCCGCTCCCCGCGCTACACGTGATTCAGCCTTTCGAACAAGGGTGGACCGTCATGGTAACCCTTTCGGAGATAGAGTTCAAACCCAGGATGCTAGAGGACGCCCCCTGATTAACAAAATCACCCCCACTGTGCCAACTCACGCTACCCATGCCCCATACCCAAACAGAGACTCCCAGCGTGACCACAGAGACAACACAAGGCAGTGGAGAGAAAAACAGTTTCAACCCTTGAGAGAGGCACATAAGAGCACCAAAACTCCCCCTCCTGGTCAAGTTGAGACCAGTATCATCAACACTAGCCGTCCCCCTTTGGAGAGAAACCTGGCGCTCCATGACTTCCCAACTCCAACTCTTGGAGTCCCAACTAGAGAGGAGGTTTTAAATGAACTCAGAGAAGCCTCCTACCAGTACACGAACGTAGAAGACCCACAGGAAAGAGCCGCTAAACAACAAAGAGTCCTCCAAACGGAGATGGATGGTTATGTGGAAGAAGCAGCCACTGGCATTATCGCAACTGCTACTCATTTAATGCAGAGGGGCACTCTACCTCCTCCCCCAACACAACCACTCCTCAACGCAGGGCAGATCTCTCCCCAGCAAATGGAAATGACTGCGGTGAATCACACTCCCTCCTCACATAGTAGAACTAGAGGACATCACGGCAAATAAAAAAAGCCGAGCTCTACTTCACGGGGTCTGGTTGGTGGCAGTGCTAGCAAGAGAATCAGATCACAAATCAGTCACCCATATGCTAGACATGGCTTTCCCCATGTGTCCCCAGTGCTACCAATCCAATCACGAAGACCCGTTGCATCCCTGAGAGCTCAGCTGCCACCACTTCCTGTCGACACTTCCTCGAGAAATTCCTCCTCGGATTTTCACGACCATCATCAACCTCTTCCTTAGTCGTATTGAGCTGGAACTGATGCGGTCTTGGGAACCCGCAGACAGTTCTGAGGCTCAAGGAACTCAACAAGACTTGTTCCCCTGACATCATCTTCCTCTCTGAAACTAAAAATCAGGATGAATTCGTTATGGATGAACTGTCCCCTCTAAACTTTGATGGCCAATTCCTCTTCTCACCAATCTCCCCAGCTTCAGGTGGTTTGGCTCTCCTGTGGAAAACAGATATTGATTTTCAGATTCCGAACACAACTAAGAACTTTATCGATACACATATCACATATAAGGGTACCTCTTTCAATGGAACATTTGTGTATGGTGCACCTGATATCCCAAGTAGAAGGGAGGTATGGAATAATCTTGAGGACCTAGCTCTCTCCAGAGACAGTGTGTGGTTCCTCATAGGGGATTTCAACGAGTTCACTGACAACTCGGAGAAATCTGGTGGAGTGGATAGACCAGAAAGCTCCTTCGTCCCCTTTAGATCATTTCTCTCGGCGTGTGATCTCTTCGACATCAAACACACAAGCAACTATCTCTCATGGCGGGGACAAAGACATACACACTTGGTACACTGTCGCCTTGACAGAGCTATGGCAAATAGCAGATGGTCAGATCTCTTCCCAAGCGTTCGCTCACACTACCATAAGTTCGAGGCCTCCGATCATCGACCGCTGCTTGCAACCTTTGAATCCAAGAAGAGAAAACCCTCCAGACTGTTTAGATACAACAGACGCCTGTGAGATAATCCAGAAGTCTCTGAGCTGGTTGAGAAGTTATAGACTTCATCTCCTGCGGAGTCAATAGCAGAGCGTATCAATAGGTGCAGACAAGCCATTGCAACATGGAGTAGAACCAAATACATCATCAGCAAGAAATTGATAGAGGGACTTAAATAGGCTTTGGACTTAGCTTTATCAGCGCAATCCCACGATAACAGCTTGATTTCACACCTCAACCTTCAGCTCCTCCGGGCTTACAAAGCAGATGAGGAATTCTGGAAGCAACGTAGCCATCTGCTATGGCTCACTCTTGGAGATAAGAACACTACTTTCTTCCATGCCTTAACCAATTGTAGACGAGCCCGCAACATAATCTCTGTAATTGAAGACACAGCGGGTACATCGGTTTTTGAGGATGAGCAGATTGCCCAAGTGATCTCCAAGTACTTCAGTGACATCTTCTCCTCATCTGGTGCATCTGCAGAGGAAGTGGTTAATAGGGCTATCTTTCCATGTATCTTGCCAGAAACAAATGAACAGCTTACAGCCTTACCTTCTTCACTGGAAATCAAAGAGGCAATGTTCGCTATCCACCCTGACAAGGCTCCAGGCCCGGATAGTTTCTCTGCTAGCTTCTTCCAATCCAACTGGGAGGTTGTTGGAGCTGCAATCATCAAAGAGATACAACAAATTTTATCACAGGGACACTTCCAAGTACAATCAACTCTACTCACATCCGCCTGATTCCAAAGATTCTAAACCCTAAAGCAGTCTCAGATTATAGGCCTATTGCTCTCTGCAATGTATACTACAAAACAATTTCAAAATTGTTGTCTCTTCGGCTCAAACATGTTTTGCAGAGCATAGTGTCGGAGAATCAGTTTGCCTTCATTTCAGGTCGAACCATCTCGGACAATGTCCTTATAACTCACAAGATGCTCCATTATTTGAAAATCTCAGGTGCTGTCAAACACTGCGCAAACTGACATTAGCAAGGCCTATGATAGGCTAGAGTGAAACTTTATTCGATGTGTTCTAGAACGCATGGGTTTTAGCCAAACCTGGATTTTCTGGATAATGCAGTGTGTATCAACTGTCTCCTACGCCTTCCTTCTCAACAATGAAGTAGTGAGAAATGTAATACCTACGAGAGTCATCCGACAGGGGGACCCTTTGCCCCCATATATCTTCATCATTTGTGGAGATGTTCTCTCTGGACTCTGCAAAAAAGCTCAAGAGTTAGGAACTTTGCCGGGAATCATGGTCTCAAGAAACAGTCCTAAGATCAATCACCTGCTGTTCGCGGATGATACAATGATCTTTACTAGATCAGACCCTAGCAGCTGCGATGCACTAATGGAGATCCTTTGTGCTTACGAGCTAGCTTCTGGCCAGAAAATCAACCCCCTTAAATCCTCGATCTCCTTCTCTAGTGAGACTCCAACAGAAACAAGAGCAAGAGTTAAAATCCAACTGGGAATTGAGAAAGAGGGTGGGGTTGGGAAATACCTGGGGCTTCCGGAATACTTTGGCAGGAGGAAAAAAGACTTATTTTCATCTATTATAGACAACATGCACCAACGCTCCATTGGATGGTCTACACAATTCCTCTCCACTGCAGGGAAAGCAACAATGCTACAATCAGTTCTCTCAGCCGTTCCTACCTATCCTATGACATGCTTCCTACTCCCGGTAAGCCTTTGTAAGAGAATACAATCGGAACTTACCAGATTCTGGTGGGACGCGAAGGCTGGTGAGAGAAAAATTTCTTGGGTCTCCTGGGACAAGCTTATGATGCCTAAGAGTGAACGGGGGCTAGGCTCCGTGACATACAAACCTTTAATCAAGCTCTTCTGGCGAAAATAGCTTGAAGACTACTCACTTCGCCCACCTGCCTTTTTTCCCGAATCATCTTGGGCAAATACTGTCACAAGACATCCTTTCTGAAGATCACAGCTTCATCAGCCATCTCACACGGTTGGAGAGGCATCCTCCATGGCCGAGACCTCCTCATACATCACCTAGGTAAAACTATAGGCAATGGAGAGACAACAAGCCTCTGGCTTGACTCCTGGATCAAACCAAACGCAGAGCTGAGATTCCAGGGCCCCGTCCTACAACAAGACATGGATCTTATGGTCTCAGATATTCTAACAAGAGAAATTAGAGAATGAAATCGAGCCCGCATAGACAATTGATGCCTGAACTCACATTGCATATCATGTCGCTCCGACCGAGTATCTTGACCTCTCAAGATGCCTACGTCTGGCCACTCAATAGCAGTGGAGTATATTCAGCGAAGTCGGGGTATAACGCTTTGATCACCTCAAAGCCCCGAGCTCTTACAAACCCACGTCTTGTAAACTGGGACTGGAAGAAGAATCTCTGGAACCCTCCTCTATTGCCAAAAATAAAGATCTTCTTATGAAAAATCTTACATAATGCGATATCTACGGGAGAGAATCTACAAAAAAGAGGAATGCTCACCAATACCCTTTGCTCCCGATGTGGCGCCGTGGAGACACATGGGCATATGTTCTTCCAGTGTAGCTTCGCAAGATAAGTTTGGGAACTAGCCCCATGGTCTTCACACAACGATTTCCCCCAAGCTACAACTTTTGTCGCTGCATTCCAAAGCTCGTACCTTCAGAAGAATCTACCTCCCTATGGGATCATGGGTAATGTATTCCCTTGGATCTCTTGGCATCTCTGGACCACGAGGAACAAACTCATCTTTGATTCCAGATCTACTACTCCACATGAAGTTGTGGTACAATCGATCTGCGCCATGAGAGATTGGGAATCATCCCAATCATCTCTCCCCTCTGCTGCCCTCAAACAGTTACCACCGACGCCACCGCCGATTATTCCGACAGCTACAATCTTCTGCAACACGGACGCGGCTTGGAAATCGGACTTCAACTCGGCTGGTCTCGCCTGGATCTTCTCTGATCAATCAGGCCTGGAGATTGCTAGCTCTTCATCAGCACAAGATCATGTCGCCTCCCCATGCATGGCTGAAGCCATCGCAATCCGAGATGCCCTACTCCACGCGGCTTCTCTCAACTACTCCCACATCTGTCTGAGAACAGATTCTCAAGTGATTGCCCAAGCAATCAACAGGAGATCATCGACGATGAAACTCTACGGCTATCAGACATTGACTCCCTTATCTTTTCAACCTCTTCGCCTTTTGTTTTTTGCTTCGTTGTTTTCATTCCCCGTACGGCCAATGGGCCTGCAGACCAGCTAGCGAAAGCCCAATTTGCTTCTCATTTGCGTGTAAACTCTAGGGCCTGATTGGCCCATTGTTTTTTACTTTTAATTATTAATATATGATTTTGAACGACAAAAAAAAAAAAATTACTCTACCGTCTCACCAATCACACCCAATATATTTTATTTTAACCAAGTTAAATTATTTTGTTACATATTACGGGAGGTTAATTTTTCAACATAATTCTCTTGAAAACATTTCCCTATGTTTGGTTGTGATTATGCTTATTATTTGAGGAGGATTAGTTTAAACTATATGACCTCGTGGTTGTGGGATCTATATCATCAAAAGAAAAGAATTAGGTTATATTCAAATTTGATCATACCTTTTGTATAAATGGTTTTTTTGTAAAGTTATAGTTTAATGTGTGGGATGAGCTGGTGTTTCATATATTGGGAAAAGGATCGGACAAAGCACATTAAAAAGCTAAATAATTGTGGAATAAAACAAGATAAAAAGACACAAGGACGAATTACAATTTATATTGTTATAAGTTTTTTTAATACAAAATATCCTTTTTAGACATCCAATTAATTAATATGTTGATGAAACATGCTCTTTACCTTTTAAGTATAAGATTTACATATGGTTTAGGAAAATAAATTAGGTAAATCGTTTTGGCACTTTATATATAAATACAAACGCAGAATGAGCTATACGACGGCGGCCAACGTGTTGTACAATTTCTAGCACCTCATATGAAAGGAAACAAATGAACAAGAGCACAAATAATGATACTAGCTAGTTTTGTCGTTGCCAAAGGTAAGATTCTAAATGCATGGGTGGCGGCACCGTCACCGAATTGAATGACAATATATGACTCGAGTGGAGTATTTTTTTTTCTTTCTTTTTGGTTTCCTCATTATGTTAGATATAAAAATTCAACGTAACTTGTATGGTGCAAAATACAAAAAATGAAGCTCTGTATTTGTGTTTACATGTTATGCATCTCCCTTGACCTAATTTATTCTACACCCATTTATAATTAATGCATACATAAATAATAATAGGTGTCTTTCTGCACCATGTGCAGTAAAAAAATTTAAAATATTTTTTAACAGATAAATATAAATTATATTTTAAAATAAAATTTTATTAATATTGTAAATTTTCTTTTTTATCAATATTTTAATATAAATTTGATTTGATTAAACATAAAAATTATATTTAAGAATATGCATGTATATATTTGAAATTATAATCTTAGATAGATTTTTCTATCTATTTATTTTAATTAAATATATTAAATAAATTTGTAAAAGTTGCATAATTACCAAAAATTAAATTAAACAATATTTATAAAATTTATAGATATATAAGAAAATAATAATTTTACGATTAAATTTTTATAATTTNNNNATGTGGCAAAATCACTTCGCAAATATAGTCTAGGTGATCGTAAACAATTTTGTAATAAAATTGTATAATTAAAAAATATATAATTAAATTATATTTCGAAATTTATAATGCCATATTTTAATATATTTATTTTAATGATGATTTATGAGTTATTTCCATATTCTAAAAAAATTCCAAAAACATAAATTGACATTAAATGTAATATATGAGTTATTACCATATTTTAAAAAGTTTACCAAAAATATAAATTAACATTAAATGCAATTGTCCATATCATATTAAGTTATAAGACATGTCATCAATTTCAGTAGCCATGTCATATTTGTTTTGTGAAATTAGTTGTAGAAATGATATGTGGCAAAATCACTTCGCAAATATAGTTTAGGGATATCACCAACTGAAACTACTTCAAATTTTATGTTTCATAATTCTATAATTTACTTGAAAGTGGATCACGAAGATGGAAGTATATAATTAGGAAATTTAATTTGATTTTTCAGGTAAAGAAAAACGGAGTACTGTTTTGACAAACAAGTATATATTCATACCAAAAAAAAAACAAGTATTATATTGCATGACTAGCTTTTATTGGCTAGATGGCCTTTCAATTAGAATGTTGAAAATTTTCCACTACTTCTCTATAATTCGTTTTCGATTGGTTTTCTTTTCAACTTTTGCATCAACATGCACCAAATTTTAGCAGAAAAAAAAACTTTTGCATCAACATACCGCATAAATATATATATACTAATATAAAAACCCATATATGTGTATAATTATCCAATAATTGTATTTTTGGATCATAAAGTAAGTTAGGGCATGCGGCACTGACAATGATTAATCCATTTAAATTCTATTTATCAATCCATCTAATCAATGTAAACTATCTCATTACTTTTTTGACATGAAAAACATCAAATCGTAAAAGAAAAGAAAAGAAATGCAATAGAAAAGTAACCTTTTTATTTCAAAACCTCAAAATATTAATCAATAACTCAATCATAGCTCAGCTCTTTTAATGACAGTGTAAAGCTGTAAGAGTAATCAAACTGAAAGCAATTACGTTTAAATAAATAGAGAAAATACTCATATAATTTATTCAGCAATTTTGGTCACAAACATTTTCTGTGTCTATAACTAGTAATTCTGATCCATCAAGAGTAGAAAAATAGTGAAATTTATTACTTCAACGCAAAATAATGAACTAAATGAATTCAAATATGTCTATTGCTACTCCAGAGAGGTGTAGAAAACTACTAGTATAAAAAAACCTCTTTTTGCTGTTGAAAAAAAAACACTCTTTCTCAAAGCTTTTCACAGAGCTTGTGAGCAGTTATACAGTATTTATCTTTTTGCCACAGCTTTACCAAAACTAAAATAAAAGATATATTTTCAAAAATTATATATTATGGAAAGACAATTTAAAAAAAAAAAACATGGAAAACATATTTGCAGGTAATGGTAAAATGGACATATTGATCTTCGCTTGTAGAAAAAAAAAATATATATATATAAAGACCACACTACAAGAAAACACAAATTTAACGACGGCCAAAATCGTCGTTATTTCCTCGGAAAAGAAGGCTTACGAGGAAATGGCGATGAAAGGCGTTTCGTCGTTATATGATTGTCGTAAGAGAAGATTCGTCGCCATTTCCTCGTTAATTAGCGAGGTTATATTTTCCTCGTAAAGAAGAATTAAGTTTTCGTCGTAAAGACCACGTGGGGTTTCCACGTAACGCGGTCGTTGTGCTTCCTCGTAAGAAACTCGTAAATGATTCGTCGTAAAAGACACGCAAAAACCTCTAAATAAATTCGTCGTAATAAAAACGTAAG
>NC_027750.1:25515088-25611996 GCF_000695525.1 Brassica oleracea var. oleracea
TTGAACAACACCGATTTTTTTCTGAAGACAATTTGAATATCGGAACGGGAACTTGCCCATTGCTTTTAATATGTAACTCGCTTCTTGAGCAAATATCCGGCAAGTCCAACCTCGATTTTATGTTGTCTTTTGTCTTCCCTGGGACATTCAATATTGTATTCATGATGTTCTCAAAGAAATTCTTCTCTATATGCATCACATCAAGGTTGTGGCGCAGAAGGAGATCCTTCCAATATGGTAACTCCCAAAATATACTCTTCTTGTGCCAGTTGTGATGAACACCGTAAGAATCAGGCATATTACGAGGGACATGCCAATTACCACCCCAGCGAACTGTTTCGTTAGCTCCGTAGTAGTCGATTTGCGCTTCAATTTGTTCTCCAGTTAGATATGGAGGAGGAGTGTCTCTCACAACCTTTTTGTGCCTAAACAAATTCTTGTTTCTTCGGTACGGATGGCCAACTGGAAGAAATCGACGGTGACAATCGAACCAACTTGTCTTTCTACCATTCTTCAGTTGAAATGCATCTGTCGTTCCATTACAATATGGACAAGCTAATCTCCCATGTGTAGTCCATCCAGACAACATCCCATAGGCAGGAAAGTCACTTATGGTCCACAAAAGCATAGCTCGCATCGTAAAATTCTTCTTCGTTGAGCAGTCATACGTCCTCACCCCTGTTGACCACAAATCTTTCAACTCTTTTATCAGTGGTTGTAGGAAAACATCAAGTGACCTTTTTGGATGCTTCGGACCGGGTATTAATATGGTCAAGAATAAAAACTCCCGTTGCATGCACATCTCCGGTGGCAGGTTGTATGGCGTAAGAAAGACAGGCCA
Source organism: Brassica oleracea var. oleracea (assembly GCF_000695525.1). Lineage (NCBI taxonomy): Eukaryota > Viridiplantae > Streptophyta > Magnoliopsida > Brassicales > Brassicaceae > Brassica > Brassica oleracea. Next base: position 25,515,930 of record NC_027750.1, read on the forward strand.
CAATGAATATTGTCTCCCTGACATTCCAAATGGACTAAATCCATCTGTGCATAATCCGAGGTACACATTCCGGCTATTGCTAGCGAAATTCGGATGTACTTTGTTAAAATTTTTCCAGGCTCTTGCATCTGATGGATGAGTCATCTCACCATCCGTCTGAGTATGCTCGGCATGCCACCTCATCTTTCCAGCAGTCTGCTCCGATTGGTACAATCTTTTCAATCTATCTGTAATTGGTAGGTACCACATCCTTTGGTACGGTACCCTATTACGTCCCCTTCCTTGCGGCTTGAATCGTGGTTTCTTGCAGAATCGACATTCTTCCAACTTCTCATCATCTCCCCAGTAGATCATGCAGTTGTCGATGCAAACATCTATCATCTCCGAAGGCAACCCAAGACTATAAACCAGTTTCTGAATCTCATAATAAGAATCAGCAGACTCATTGTCTTCCGGCAAATACTCTTTAAATAAATCTGCCCATTCGTTCATGCAACTTTCAGGTAGATTGTGATCAGTTTTAATATTCATCATTCTAGCAGCCAATGACAATTTAGAGAGACCTTCTCTACAACCACTGTAAAGTGGTTGATTTGCCGCATCTAACATTTCATAAAACTTTTTTGAATCTATGTTAGGTTCTTCATCTTCATCATCATGAGCTACGAATGCATCAGTTACCATATCATGAACCCTATCATAATCTACCATCGGCTGATCCTCCTGATGGTAACTATGTGCATTATGCAATTGATGATCAACCGGTTCTTCTTGAAAGTTGCTATTACTACTACTAGCTTCATTCTGATCATAACTATAATCTTCTCCATGTTGAAACCAGATATAATAATTTGGCGTGAAACCTCTATTTACTAAATGCTTCCAAACATTTTCACGATTTGCCAACTTTGAATTGTTACATTTCCTACAAGGACAGAATATTTTACCGCTTTCTTGGGCGAGCGGTGTAGAATCTGCTTGATGCATAAAACGCTCCAACCCAGCAAGATATTCTTTCGTCACTCTCCCGTTAGCATCTCTATGCATATACATCCACCTCCGCAACTCGAAAATATTTCCCAAGCCCGACATTTTTTTCACGTTTTTTTTCTTGTTGGTGTGCTTAAAATTATGTTCAAACCTCCATATATATAGAAAATTTTCGAATCTGGTAGTTGAATTTTGCTAGGAATTTACGACGAAAAATTAGGTTGGTGGCAAAAAAAACGTGTTAAGTTGGTGGATTTCTCGTTCTTTCCTCGTAAGTTATTTCCTCGTAAAAATCATGCTAAAATTACGACGAATTTGCGACGAAACACATTTTTCTCGGAAAAACCACGTCAACTTACGACGATTCTACGAGGAAAAGCTTTACTCGGTATTTTACAAGGCCATTACGAGAAAACTTTATTTCCTCGCAATTTCATCGTTAAGTCATCGTAATTTCACGAGGAATAGTTTTCCTCGTTAAATTTCCTTGCTAAAACTGTGTTTTCTTGTAGTGGCAGAAAAATGCCATTTTTCTTAGCGGTAGGGTTCCTTTTTATTTTTTTCTGTATTTTATTTTATACTTTGAATTTCAGGGCTTCAAATACACAAAGAGAGAGAGAGAGGAAGATAATAGAGTTTCTCTTGTCCACAATCTCTCTCACTCTTCTCTCCCTTTCTACTTCTAGGTATATTGGATTTTCTTCCTTCTTATGTTTTCTTTCAAAATTGAATATGTCAAGTTATTGGTAATGTTTTTTTTGGTAAAAATGTTAAATAAGTTATTGTTATTGTCAATGTTCTGTGTAGTAATTTGTTGCTACTTCTATTTTATTTCATTGAGATGAATTCTTGTTGATTTAAAGCATGAACCAGGAAAGTGGATAGAGGTTATCTCTTGGGTTGAAGCCAAAGAAGGAAGTTTATATATATATATATATTTATACACACGAAAAAAATCAAAGAAGGAAGTAAGATTTTTTTTTAATATACAGGCTCATTTCTTGTATGTATATGTCTAATCTTCTCTTTTGTCTCCGTGTTTTTATCAGTATATGTCTATATGTGTCCATATATGTAGATCTGAATTTTTTTTTCTATTTCTTATCTTTGTTTTTGCTTCTTATTTTTTCTTCTCAGTGTTTTATTGATGATGAGCAAAGATATCTTACTTCATCAGCAAGTACAACAACAACAACAAGAGGAGAATATGTCGATTCTAACTTCAGCATCTGGGGATCAAACAAGTGCCTCTTCAGGAATAAGAACTGAAGCAAGTGGTTCTAATTACTTCCCTCATCATCAACAACAACAAGAACAACAACAACAGTTCTTTGTTCCTGAATCTCAGCCTCAGAAGAAGAGGAGGAACCAACCAGGAAATCCAGGTTCGTATGAAAAGAATGGTTATAAAATAAAAAATATACAACTTGTTCCTTGGTATTGGAGTGATCAATTGTTCCAATTATTTGATATACTCATCTTTTTGGAAAATTATGGGTCTTCTACAAAATAGAATATTCTTTTTACACATTTTTTTTGTAACACATATTCTTTTTACACATTTTGTTCTATTAATCATCTCTATTCTAAACAAAACAAGCTCAGTTTAAAAAACAAACTCACAACGTCATTATTTTTTTATTTAATTTCTAAGTTTTAAGTCATGTGTATTGTTCAAATTTTCTTGTGCGTGGTAATTATAGTTTTCCTCAACTTTTTTTACAATCGCAACTTTATTAGTGTTAGCTTGCCCATTATATAAAAAACTCTTACTGTTTCTTGAGCTCATACTGACAATGCTTTCAACTTTCAATATTTTTATCAGACCCAGAATCAGAAGTGATTGCTTTATCACCAAAGACACTAATGGCAAGAAACAGATTCGTGTGTGAGATCTGCAACAAAGGATTCCAAAGAGACCAGAATCTACAGCTTCACAAGAGAGGTCATAATCTGCCATGGAAGCTGAAACAACGATCCAACAAAGAAGTGATAAGGAAGAAAGTGTATGTTTGTCCAGAAGCAAGCTGTGTCCACCATGACCCATCTCGAGCTCTAGGTGACTTAACCGGAATCAAGAAGCATTTCTGTAGAAAGCATGGAGAGAAAAAGTGGAAATGTGACAAATGCTCAAAGAAATATGCTGTTCAGTCAGATTGTAAGGCTCATTCTAAGACTTGTGGTACCAAAGAATACAGATGTGACTGTGGCACTATCTTCTCTAGGTAAATAAACTCTTTATTTTCTTTCTATTAATTAGATGGTTTTTAGCAACATATATGTCTATAGTAATTACAATTACGTACTGGTATTGAATTTGGATATGTTGTGGTGTTGTAAGAACTAGAGGGACACATGCATGGTACAAAGTATTCTGTTTTGATATGAGTAATTTCATTTAATTTGAAAGAGGACAAGAATGGTAGCTCAAGAGAATCTTCATTTATAATATGAAACTAGTTCAGGGTACTTTTCTTCCTCTTAAAAAATATTATTGGATATTTTCACCTTTTCTTGCATTAATCATTCATCTGAAAATACACATGTGATTGATACATGCTTTACATGGACCACATGACTTTCATAGCTTCTATCAACGTGACATTCTTTCGTATTAATTAACATAGTTAATAGTTATTAATTATTTTATGGTTTTGTTGTTTGGTAAATAAACAGGAGGGATAGTTTCATAACTCATAGAGCATTTTGTGAAGCATTGGCTAAAGAGACTGCAAGAGAAGTAGTAATACCACAAGAACAGAATCATCAACCAAACCCTATTTTAGTTCATCAATCTACTTTTCATCATCAACATCATCAAGCACAACCAAACATGAACTTCTCTTCCTCGTCTCCCTCTTCCCACAACATCATCAATACCCTTCACTTCGAGACCAACAACAATGGTACTAACAATAGTAACACTAGCAGTAACCATCTCCATACATTTCCAGTGAAGAAAGAGCAACAACAAAGCAATGATCATATGATCAATTACCACCACCAAAGCATCCCTCCTTGGCTTGCGCCTCACGATCTCACGTTTCCAAACCCTAACCCTAATAATGGGGGAGGAGGTTTGTTCTCTCTTGCAGCTTTTCCCGCCATGTCAGCCACCGCATTGCTCCAGAAAGCAGCCCAAATGGGTTCCACAAAGACACCTCCTCTACCACCAACCACTGACTTAGAGAGGTCAGCTCATCATAACACCCTCACCACCACAATGGCGGCAATGATGACATCACCATCTGGATTCATCAGCTCCAACAACAACAATCAAGTTTTTCTTCAAGGCTACCACGGTGGAGAAGAAGCCTTTGACCACACATTTAGCGCGCTCTTGAGGACAAACGTTGATACTACAACCGCAGGATCAGACACGAAGAAAAGAGGTGGAGGCGGTGGAGTAGGAGAAGGTTTGACTAGAGACTTCTTGGGGCTAAGACCGTTAATGTCGCATAACGAGATACTAAGTATTGCCGGCCTCGGGAATTGCATCAGTGGCGCTGCTCCTGATCAGCTTCGTCCAAAGCCTTGGAAGGGTTAGTTAGCATGCTTTGTTCATGTACTTATGAATCTATCGAAAAAAAAATACATATCTAGTTTTATATTTCTATAATCTTTTGTTCTTTGTTTTTATGAATTTTGTACGCATGAATTGAGAGCGGCTATATTCTCTCTCCAAAAAGCGATTTTTGGGCGATTCCCGTAGCCGCCGTGACTCACATCCCAGCTTCTCACCAGCGTCTTATACGGCGTCGGATTCTTGCCCTGCTCTCCGCTCCATCTCCATCAAAGGAGATGAGGAAGAGGAAACCCAAAAATTCCCCACCGTCGAAGGCCCCGAAGTCGTCGAGCTCGCCTCCGTCGACCAAGTCCCCTCCGCCGATCAATTCCCCTCCACCTCAATTCGTTTCGCCACCAAATTCCGATGAGGACGCTCTACCCTCTCCTGTCAGCGACGCTGTTTCTGATGCCCATCTGGCTCCCCTGCTGTAGTGGATGCTCAACAAACTCACGATTTGGTAGATCTGAGCTCCAATCAGGATGATTGCCCTACTGAGAAGACAGTGATCGTTGATCTCTTGACAGATCCATCTTCTGAGAAGGAGGAAACAGTAAACAACCAGCTCCAGTCGAGCTCTGCAGCTCCGCCTGCGAGCACCTCGGAGATTTTACAAGTCGTTTCAGTGACAGGTGAGGCCATTATCCTTGCTGAGACTACGAAGGAACAAGCAAATGCAGATGCCAAGGATGCGCCTTTGAGCTCGCAGCCCGCTAAACTAGGGGAGCCCTCTTCCTTGGTTAACGGTGAGAAGGAGGTATTGAACACAACGGAAGCGGTTCCTGATGTTCCAGGTGAGACTGCGCCTCCTACTGTAATGGAAAAAAACCAAGTTGCGGCCAAAGACTCGTGGTGTGATCGAGCTAAAGGTGTAAAGCAGCTATCAAAGAAGGGCGAAGCTTACACACTCCCATCGGGTGAAGCGTGTATCAAGATCCCTAATTCTGTGATTGAGAAGAACCGCAAATCATGGGAACCGCTCGTTCTGAGTCAATTCTATTCAGACCCTCCATCTCAGGGTACTTTGCACAACATCTTCAATGGTATCTGGAGCAAACAATACCGGGACATTGCGGTGTCGAAAATGGAAGGTTTCTCGTTTCTGTTTCGTATACCGAATGCAGCCATGAGACACAGGGTGATAAAACAGAAGCTATGGCAAATCGAAGGTCAAACCATGTTTGTGGACAGGTGGGAACCAGGCATTATCCCCACCAAACCTGAGCTCACCTCTGCTCCCATCTGGCTGGAATTGCGAAACGTCCCTCTTCAGTTCTTCAATGAAGACGGGCTTGAACGTATAGCAGGATAGGTTGGACACCCTAAGTTCCTGCACCCGACGACTGCAAACAAAACGAACTTAGAGGTAGCTAAGGTTTTTACTGTCATTGACCCGAGGCAACCTCTTCCTGAGGCTGTAAACGTTCAATTTGACTCGGGAGCTATTAGCAGAGTGCTAGTGTCAAGTCCGTGGATGCCACCAGTGTGTGGGCTATGCAAGGAGATCGGTCATGCTACTAGAAGATGCCCGAAAGCTCCCAAACCGTGCTCTGTCTGCAACTCTACCGCTCATGTCTCCGCTAAATGTCCGGAAGCTCCAAAGAAAGAAGCGAGGGGAAGGAAAACTAGAAGAAGCAGATCGAGGATTAAGCAAAAATGGGTAGGAGTGGAAAATGCTCTGTCTTCAGAGATGCCTACAGTTCCTACTAAGCAGCCGCAGACTGAGAAGCCAGCTTCTGCCCCATCTCATCTCCAACCACGACTTCTCTCTACCGACATGGTCATAACTAAATCAACCGTAATGGTGAGCCCCCATCACTCGAAGTTGGGAAATAAATCAGATATGGCCGCAGGTGAATCGAGTGGTACTGTTGCTCAAGGACGCAAACAGTTCCAGAGAAGTACATCAGGTGCCTCGCGCTCTTCTCATTCTGATTTGCAGGCTGACTTGTTTGATGTCGAATCCTCTGACTCTGAGCTGGAGGAAGGAGAATTCAGTAAGCATGAGCCTGACTTCAAAGTGGTTCATAATAGGAAGCACTTCTCAGGCTAGAAAGGAAATCGGGGCAAGGGCCCCAAACTCAATTAATTTTTATGTCGACAGACATCTTTTGTTGGAACATACGCGGTTTAAATAAGCTAAGTCACCGCAGCGGAGTTCGTAAATGGTTTAGGAAGCACTCACCACTTTTTGGAGCTCTTGTTGAGACTCATGTTTAGCACCCTAAGATAAATAAGTTTACTTCGGAGCTGTTTCCGGGTTGGTATTATGAGGATAACTATGGTTTCTCTCCTCTTGGGAAAATCTGGATCGTCTGGCACCCCTCTATTTTGGTTACTGTAATAGCAAAGTCTCTCCAAATGATTACGGTGGAGGTAACGTGGCCTGATGTCTTATCCAGAATTATTATTTCAGTCATCTACGCTTCAAATGTTATCAACGAGCGCCTCAGCCTGTGGTCAGAAATTACTGATCTGGTTTCTTCTTATGGCCTCGACTCAAAGCCTTGGCTGGTTCTGGGCTACTTCAATCAGATAAGGAAGGCCACCGAGCATTCTAAGTCGGTTTCTCTCAACTCTAACAAGAGGATTAGGGTCTTTAATAAGTGCTTGCTCTCTGCTAGTCTCGATGATCTTAACTACAGGGGTAATACCTTCACATGGTGGAACAAGAGCAAATGCAACCCGATAGCCAAGAAGCTGGATAGAGCTATGGTAAATGATGAATGGTTTTTTGAGTTCCCGTCTTCTGTTGCTTGCTTTGGAAGTCCAGAGTTCTCTGATCACGCGGTCATATCTATCACCCTGGATCTCGCCTCTGCCAGGGCAAAAAAGCCATTCAGGTTCTATAATTTCATAATTCAAAGTCCGGATTTTCTTGATTTGATATGCAACGCTTGGTTTTCTATAAATGTTACAGGCTCAGCGATGTATAGAGTTTCTCGCAAGTTAAAACTTCTGAAGCAATATATCAAGGAGTTCAGTAAACAAAACTACTCAGGCATTGAAAAGAGGACGGCTCAGGCTCTGGAAAATCTGGTGAACGCTCAGAATATAATGCTTGCAGATCCCTCAACGACAAATGCTGCGACTGAGCTTCAAGCAATGAAAGAATGGGAAGAGCTATCAAATGCTGAAACTGCTTTCTTCTTCCATAGAGAGAGGATAAACTGGCTGAAGTTTGGTGATGGAAATTCGCGGTTGTTTCACAGATATGCGACGTCAAGACAGGCCATCAACCAAATCCACTTTCTTATCTCCGACAGTGGCGTGCGCATCGATTCTCTTCCTGAGATACAGGAGCAGTGTCTGAACTACTTTTCCGATCTCTTGGGTGGTCCTACTTCTCCTCCCATGTTTGAGAAGAGTGACCTTGAACTCTTGTTCGACTTCAAGTGCTCGGAGGATCAAGTAATAAATTTTGAAAAGCAGTTCACGGCGCATGATATCAAAGAAGCTTTCTTCTCGCTTCCGAAGAATAAAACAGGAGGACCTGATGGCTATTCCTCTGAATTTTTCACTGCCTCCTGGTCTGTGGTAGGGCCTGAAGTTACTGAGGCAATTCTAGAATTCTTTCGGTCTGGCTCTCTCCTCGTTTTGATCCCTAAAATCCCGAATGCATCGCATCCCTCTGAGTTTCGTCCGATATCTTGTCTTAATACAGTCTACAAAGTAATAGCGAAGCTCCTGGCGTCAAGACTCAAGGAAATACTTCCTCTAATGGTTTCAAAGTCTCAATCTGCTTTCCTCCCCAGGCGCCTATTAGCTGAGAACGTTCTTTTCGCGACTGACTTGGTAAACAGATATAATAACCGGAATATCTCTTCTAGAGGAATGTTGAAGGTGGATCTGAGGAAAGCCTTTGACTCCGTCAGATGGGATTTTATCATGGCGTCGCTTAGAGCTCTAGCCATCCCGGAAAGTTACATTAGTCTCATCGCACAATGTCTAACCTCTGCGACTTTCTCCGTATCAGTTAATGGCTCCACCGGCGGTTTCTTCAAGAGCTCTAGAGGTATTAGACAAGGTGATCCTTTGTCACCCTATCTCTTTGTGCTAGCGATGGAGTGTTTATCTAGACTTCTCTTATCGAGATATGAGGAGGGCGGCATAGGCTACCACCCAAGAACTGAGAATCTAAAGATCTCACACCTGATGTTCGCTGATGATGTGATGGTATTTTTTGATGGAAGGAGCAACAGCTTACACGGTATCTCAGAGTGTCTTGATGACTTCGCCTCATGGTCGGGTCTCCATATGAACACAACAAAGACAGAACTATTCACTGCGGGGCTTGATCATAGTGATTTCCAAGCTTTGGCTAGCTATGGATTTCCTATTGGTAACCTCCCCATTCGATATCTTGGTCTTCCTCTCATGAGCAGAAAGCTGAAAGTCTCTGAATATGCCCCCCTTATTAGCAAGGTTACTAAGAGTTTCCAAGCTTGGTCGGTTAAGTTGCTCTCATTCGCGGGTCGGCTTCAGCTACTTAAAACGGTTATCTTTGGTTTGATCAACTTCTGGGTTTCAGCCTTTATGCTTCCTAAGGGCTGCATTGCTAATATAGAATCTCTCTGCGCTCGCTTCTTATGGTCTGGAAATATTGAGAAGAGAGGGATCACTAAGGTAGCCTGAACCACAGTGTGTTTGCCTAAGCAAGAAGGGGGTCTGGGAGTTAGAAGCATTTACGTCTGGAACCAGGTTCTTGGGCTTAAGTTCATCTGGCTCCTGCTATCGAATGCGTCTTCCTTATGGACCGACTGGCATAAAAGTATCCACCTTGCAACTGACTCTTTCTGGACTATTCAACCTGCTCAAACGGATTCATGGGCTTGGAAAAGATTACTTAAGCTGAGGCCACTAGCGCTGCAATTTTCAAATACGGTGATTGGAAATGGTGTTACCACTAGCTTCTGGTTTGATATTTGGACTCCTTTCGGCCAACTGATTGACTACCTAGGAGTTTCTGGTCCGAGGGCGCTGCAGGTGAGAAAGGAGGCTAAGGTAGCTGAGGCTATTGTTGATTCAACCTGGGTTTTACCCCACCCAAGATCTGATCAGGAAGTGGAACTCCACTCTTACTTAACTACTTTAACTCTTCCTTTGCCTGCTGATGTTGTTGATGTGGTTGAATGGAATACTGCTGATTATCCTTTGAATGTGTTTAATGCGCATGCGACTTGGGAGGTCTTGCGACCAAAACAAGAGCTACAAGTGTGGCACGACGTTGTGTGGTTCAAAGGAGCTCTCCCGAAGCACGCATTCACTATGTGGGTGGCCAACTACGACAGACTGTCTACTCGAGCGAGACTGGCCTCATGGGGTCTACCCATTCCTGTTAGCTGCCCCTTTGCAACACAGCGCCTGAAACAAGAGACCACCTCTTCCTCTCTTGCCAGTACAGCAACGACGTATGGTCCCAAGTCTTCACCAGATGTGGTCCTCCTCATCAGAGGTTCGCAAACTGGTCGGAGCTACTCTCATGGATTCGAGTTCCACACTCCCGGAGGATGATGCTGCTGCGGAAGTTGGTTTCTCAAGCAGTCGTATTCCACCTATGGAAGCAAAGAAATAATTTGATCCATAACAATGTTTCCTTGTCTGCAACTTCAGTTTTCAGAGCGATCGATAGGGAGATGAGGAACCTGATTTCTGCTAGAAGGTCTAATAAGCTATTTACTGCACTTATGGTGATTTGGTTACGGTAGGTGCCCTTATCTGACCATTGTTTTGGTTGTTATTGATCCATCTTGTTTTTTCTTTCTTTTTGCCAAGATGTTTCGAACTCTAGATTTTGCTCTTGCAAATCTCTTTTCATTTATATGATATTTACAGTTTAGCAAAAAAAAAAAAATGAATTTTGTACGCTGAAAGTTCACAGAAGGAGAATTAAACATGATTCATGTTTATACAGAAATATTTGATTCAAGTTACGTATTCGTCTATTTTACTCCTGATTTTTTTTTCCGTTTATCAGACAAAAAAAATCTCACGTATGTTAGGAGGCTTCTTAGAGCAAGAGCATCAGTGAACCCCCTTTAGGTTCATCTTTTCAATTTTTTATTATTGAATTTTTTTCTTTTTCTTTTTGATTTTTTTTTTAAAAAAAAAACTAGACCAATCGCGGGCCGTCACGACACGTGGGGCCCGCGCTACAGTGTTGAACTTTAGGAGAGAGGGGTTCAGCCGAGAAAGCTTTAGGAGAGAGGGGTTCATGTGATTGAGTTATTTTATTTTATTTTTTTCTTGATTTCTGTGTGAACTCCCTCCATAAACACTCAATGCGGATGCTCTTAGAACACCCTCAACGCAGGTGCTTATGCAATTTCTTAGTATAGGCCCCACAAAAAACCCCAAAAACAGTTGCTTATAGCGCCCAAATAAGCACCGATTTAAGTGAGTTGTTTGCACTGTTTGCAGACCCTATTGATACGTGGTGACCCACGATTGATTCGTTTTTTAATTTTTTAATTTTTTAATCAGACAAAAAAAAATAAAAAATAAGCACCCAAACTGATTTCATGGGTCAAAAATGCTCTAAACTGATTGCTACGATTAAAGAAATATGTAAATACGTATATACTTTCATTTAGCTACACACATATGAATTTCTGTAAAGCTAAAATAAATGTATATTTATGAATAATAAGTTGGTGTTCAATTTTTGCTATTGCAAAGAACGTGAAAATGGATAAAGCTAAAATAAATGTATATTTACATCTTTACTAAATTATCTGTACTTTCCTTACTAATGATCTCTCGTAAGTTACATGAATTATTACTCTCATTTATCATTTTTATGTATCCAGCCCAGTTTCACAATTTCACTTGATTCTTTCATGAAATAAGAGTATCTCAAAAAATAAAATGAGTATCTCGAGTCTCAACTTTAATTATCCTCCAAGCTAAACACTTTTTTTGTCGTACGAAAGTTTAGATGGAAAAGTTTTTTGGTTTGTATTTATGATCATTTACAAAATGATTAGGTACTTGATACCTTAAAGAAAAGTTAAAATTAAGAAATAGGAACAGAAGAGAGATTATTATGTATGAAACGTGGCAAATGATGAAAAACATAAAGTTAATTGGAGGATATGCATTGGATTCGATTTAAGGGTGACTCATCTTATACTAACGTATTGCTAAAATTGAAATGCAAAAATATAATTTACTTTTAGTTCTCATCTCATGCAGGCACACAAGTCGAATCAACAAAAGATAGGGACGCATCACGTTTTGCTTGGTAGCATGTATAAAACTCATGTACATCAGTATATATGTCACACATGGTCTGCCACAACTATGTAATATGCTAGTGTTGATTACACATTAAAACATTCATTAAATTGATGATTAATTTAGTTTTCACTTCACAGCTCTTTATCAATTAATATTGAAAATTATGCATTACTATTTAAAGAATTTAAAGTACTATTGATAACTGAAATTTTAAACCTATAGAATAATATCCCGGTATTATTAGAATTCATTTTGTCAAAATAAAATCCATTATTAATTATTATGCTCCAATTTGAATATACATAAAATTTACTTGGCGACAAGTTAAAATAATTTTTGAATAGTTTCTTGCGAAGGTCTTCACCAAGAAAGATATATACTTTCACATGCAATAAAGTGTGGAAAATGACTGAAATAAATAAAGATGTCTTCTTGTTTTTCCACAAGGCTGATGTGACAGATGTTTTGACAAATTTATTACTTATGAGAAAATATTACATTCAAAAAGACAGTTTCAAGTTTAATATTACAGTTTGTGCTACTAGGGTATTTTTTCCTAACCAAATTCATTTTCTAGTCATAAACTAACTAAATAGCTTGTAAACAAAAGAAAGTAGGTTCCATTCTTTCTTTAACATACGATTTCTACGGGACTTAATCACATCTCTTTTTAGTAAACAAAAGAAAATGAGTCCCACGTATCTTCTTCTTCGTTTCCTTCTCACGAGTTCTTCATTTTTTTTTGTAAAATGAATGTTGTTTTCTCATAACTTTCTTTTAAGAAAATATGTTTATAATCAGTATCTTTATTATTCAATCTATCTTTTGAGATATGTCAAGCTATATCTCTAGTGATGGTACAATCATGATGTATACAACAACGTCGACGTTGTGATTGATTCAAGCTTCAACCATAGCGTTTATGTCTTCTCGTGTCGCCATACTCTGTTATTGCTTTAACACTGCAGGGGAGCCTCAACCAAACTCGATCTCCAAGTTGTCGCGTTCATTTTCCTTGTGGTGTCACACGACAATTGAATCTGATCCATCATGTTATTCTTAGTGTGGCTCAATCCTCTGTGTTGTGTCTCAGCTCCTCTTTTCTCGTTGTGATTCATCATCGTCGTGAACTTTATTCCTCTTTAGTGCCCCCTCTTACCGGCACAAAAAGCTCAAGAGTAACAATGACTTACTTTGGCATTTTTGCACGTCTAGTCCTTCAACTTTTGTCTCATTTCAGTTTTGACCTCAATATTATTTTAACGTGAGATTTCTCCTTAAGTTCACCTCCAAACTTCTAAATTTCCATTTTAGACTCTGCGATATGCAAATAAATACACAAGTGCAATATATACACCAAAAATGTAGCTTAAAATGATTAAAATGAACTAACACAAGATATTTAAAATCATTAAAATCTTAAAATATCATAATCTTGAATCACTTACTTTTCAGATGAATCCCAAACGAATCGCTCATGTTTATGCTAAACGACTTCAGTTGCTATTGGACAATATTGGTCGTTCTAATATTTTGACCACTAAATGTATGTTAAAACCTATTTGGTTTACAAATGACGGGTGTATTTGTTTACAAAACTCACATGTATGTGTGTGTACACATATATTTATTTCACTGTCCACGTGTATACTTGTTTACAAAAACTCACATGTATGTTTGTGTGTGTACACATTGGTGATTTTGACCATCATTGCAATCATTGTTATGTATTCTTGATTATGAGATGTAAATATGAATCATTGCAAATAAATTTAAAATATTATTTGGTGTCCATGTATTATTGTACAAGTTTATTGATGTAAATGTGAATCATTGTACATGTGGATAATAAAATTGTTGTGTACATGGTATAGTGTACAAGCCAAATGCTTTTTAAATTTACGGTTTCATTTATGCATTTTAGAAAACTTTACTAGTTTATTTGTGTTATTTTAACATATGTGAAGAAGTTGTACACATATAGGTGACTGACAGTTGCTTACTAAAAGAATTCCCAATATACATAACAAAAGTCAAACTGAAGTTGTACACATGGTTTTGTGTGTTAATCATATCTATTGATTTTTAGCTTTTGATTTTTGTTCGTTTAATTCATTTTATAATGCATTTAAATATGTGCATATATGTGTTCAATTGCATTAGCATGGGATTGTAGTACATAATCAATTTTTTTTGCTAAATAAAATAGACAATTGTTTACTTTTGAAAGTTTGGAGGAAAAAATTAAAGCAATCAAAAGACCAAGTATCATTCGTGCAATTATGATGATGTACTAGAATGAAGAATCAAAAAGTTTGTGGGTGATTTTGTGTACATTTTGAGACATGTACACGTGTACAACCAAAATGAACCAATATATATAAAAAGGTTGTACACATATAGGTGAAAAAATTGTTTAGTTCATTTAATTTATTTTTCAATACATTTAATTATGTGCATATATGTGTTCAATTTCATTACTAGAGGGGTGACACATAATTGGTTACTTTTTAGCTAAATCGTAATGGTTTTAGTTCATTTAATTTATTTTCCAATACATTTAATTATGTGCATATATGTGTTCAATTTCATTACTAGAGGGGTGACACATAATTGGTTACTTTTTAGCTAAATCAAAGTGACAATTGTTTATTTTTAAAGTTTGGAGGTAAAACAGAAAGCAAAAAAAACAAGGATCATAAAAATATACTGGATTAAACAATCAAGAAGTTTATTGGTTATTTTGTGTACAGTTTGTGACATGTACACGTGTACATCAAAAATGCACCAATATATGTGACGAAATTGTACACAAATAGGTGGATTAGCGGTTGTCTACTAAAGAATACCAAAATACATAACAAAATAGATCAACTCAAACTGAATATGGTGTACATGACAATAGTTGTACACATTATAATTTTGAAATACATCAAAGAAACAAGTGTTTATTTTTAAAAGTTCAGAGGCAAAAATGAACAATCAAGAGTTTATGGGTTGATTTGAGTAGATATATGCACAATTAATAAGTTTAGGGTTAAAAACAAAATTATACAAAACGTTAAGGACCGAAAAAAACAAGAGTGGCCATTGATGTTCCCGAGCTTTTACAGTGCCGTTACGGCGAGAGAGATAAGGTCACGACGCTGGAAAAATTGTTGCAACGCAGTGGAAGAGATGACAAGGTGAATCAACACGTGTGAGGTGATGACAAAGAAGATTACAACAGATCAGGGCCTTCGACAAAGTAAAAGACGACGATATGCGTTTACGGCAACAACTTTGTTCATATCAACATCGTATTCAAGTGACTACCGCTCAGTTTATTCCTTTTCATCCTTTTTTGCTTTTAAAATCATTGTTTCCAGATTTTTTATTGGGAATTCTCTACCATTAAAAGTTATTTCTCTTTTACAGAGAGAGAAAAAAAAACAAAATTTAAAGGAAAGTTATTGGGTTCATTTAGTTTCAATAAAGAACGTAATTAGCTTGTAGTTGTGAAAAATGCCTTAAGAGCAATAACTTCCTGTAATAAAAACTCATAAACTGTTTAAATCACTCTACTTATGATAGCTATATAACATTAATGCTTTTGGTATCTTTCGTAAATTGTAAAATTCAAAACCAACAATACAATATGACAACCCTTTGACAATTTTTTAAAATATTTATGCATTTGTTATATATATTGGGGCAAAACTATAATTTGATTTTAGTGACATAATTTACAACAAGACTATGATTATAAATTAATATTTCACTGGAATCACATGATAGAAGTAGTAGAAAGGGTAATAATTAGCGAGATAAATGTAACGAAAATTCAGGCTCAATAAGATCCATTAGATAGTAGTCATCAGTTAACTACTAGTTAGTTATTTAGAGTGTATAGCTAGCATAAGATCACAAATGGTTGCTTACTGAGAGGTGTATTCATATGACCTTTTGATTTATTTATTTTTATGAATTTAAGCAAATGAATTATATACTACAAGACCAGATCTTTTATGTTGTCCAAAATAACAGTAAAGTAAAAAAAAAAGTATAGATGTAAAAGGTGTCAAATACACAAGGACCCATGAATTTGTCAATGTCATGATGAGTGTGGCATTTGTAAGGTTTGCTTTTTGTCTGGTTTTAATGAGTGATCCCACAACCACTATTACCTTATTTGTTTTTGTTTGCATGTGAAAAAATAACTTTTACAAATCGTTGCGTTATATACAGTAATGCTTGTAAAAAAAATTACAACTTTGTTACCAATCAGTTAATTTCATACATACAAAATACTATATATCAGGGCTGCCTTAGGTTCCTCTAACTAACTTTGCCTTAGCTTCTTATCAATTATATTTTACATACAAAGTGATGAAGATGGTGGTCTATATAATGATGATGGGTGTATTGTCCTGATCTATGGAGAAAAAGGAAAGAGCCACTGCTTAAAAGTATCTAGTGCTTAGTTGACTCCATGTTTTACAGAACTGACGCCAATGCGTGTATGTGAACGTATGAATTGTGATATAATCAAACCGGGTGTCAACTTAAATCATAGCAGTTGTTAGATGTGATTAATGTAAGAGTTCATGAGCAAGTAGAGAGATGAGAAAAATTTATTGAATCAAACCGGATTTGAATTCCTCGGTTAAGCTAAATAGGAAATTAGGAATATCAGACGCAATGCAGCAAAAAGGCAACACATAAAAAAATTCCGGATATAATGTTCGGGATTTTGAACCCGACGTGAATCGAACACGCAACCTTCTGATCTGGAGTCAGACGCGCTACCATTGCGCCACGGATCCGGATGTTAATTACTTTCAATTTTTAACTTTTATCCTCAGTATAATTACATTCCTCTCACTTAAATTCACAAGGGCTTCTTTATCAAACTTTTCAAAGATAACGTGCACTATATATATATTCTTCTATACAAAAACCAGCAAGTTCTATTCTTCATGGTCTCTCATGATTAAGTGGTAATTGGTTCTTTGTTTTATTTTCTTATCTCTGATGTTCAAAAAAAAAAAAAAAGTTTTCTCATCTCTCTGGCCAATGCGTATTAAGATAAGAACTTAGAGTGGGAGCCAATTTGAGAATATGTTTAATATGAAGCTGGTGACATAGCAGGACGAAACATTAGCCTCAGCCCTCAAATTTTAAATGACTAATATGTATACGTATTAATAATCTATCCTCAATCCGTACGTAATGTTTCAAATCTCATGGCCTCAGGGCTAGACTGGCTTGTGGCTAATGTGAGAATTATATGAATCTTGTGTTTTTCAGACTGTTGATGGACAGAAGCTAAAGCTGGAAGAATCACAGAGGTGGCTCGAGCAAAGAAGGTGAAAATCTTGTTTCTGCGTTAGTTTTCTCATGGAAATTGATGATGGCCTTATTGAAATACCAACCTTCAGTTACTGTTACACATATAGGATTGTGAAATAAGATCGTTGAATAATAAATAAAAATAAACCCATGAAAAATCTAAAAGAAAGGCATTGTCATAAATTGGCCCATCTAAAACGCATAACATACAAATATAGAGCATTAGGCCCATTAAAGCTTTTAACTATCGACTTGAGCAGTCCCACATCGCTCAGACTAGGAAAAGAAGCTGTGTTTATATAGCTATGGAGTCAATGAGGTGATTGTCCCTTCGGGGACATCCGTTAAAATTGGAACGATACAGAGAAGATTAGCATGGCCCCTGCGCAAGGATGACACGCACAAATCGAGAAATGGTCCAAATTTTTTTTGATCTTTTTTTTTCAAATCGGTTTCTTCTTCATCTGTTCTTCTGTGTTTCAGTTTTAGCGTTTCCTGCGTTTTCTTCTTCTGGGTTTCGTTTCTTTACAATGTGTGATTTTACAATAGTTCGTTCGTTCAGTTTTGAAATAATATACGCTTAAAACAATCCGACATGGTGTCGTGGTCATTGTTGCAGTTCTCATGGTCGGGAAGATGCTGTGAACCAATGAAGTACATATCCTTGCTTTGATTAAAACGGTTGGGCTTTATACTCCACTTGAAACAGAGGTTCTGAATGGAAAAAAAAAAAAAAAAAACCAGAGTTTGTTGCTTTGATTGTTTTAAAATCAATTCTTCGAGATACCCGACCACCACAGGATAGTTTTCACTCCACAAAGTTTATAACTAAATGACCCACCACTTTAAATCGAATAAAGTTTACAACTTTGCAACTAATTTAGATCAAAGAAAGTTTGCAACTTTGTAACCAATTTAAATCGAAGAAAGTTAACAACTTTGTAAAGGAAACAAACAAAACATCAAAAAGAGAGAGCTTTGAATGTTATTTTGTAGAGAAGGGCGACACATCACATGCCCATACCAGCCATATCAGGGACATGCGTCTGAGTTTTCTCCTCTGCCTTCACAAGCACTGAGGCCTCTGTTGTTGTCAATAGCAAAGAAACGCTGCGATACAAGAAACAAACACACCATGAATCATAACTTAGTTTTACTTCTAAAGAAACAAGAACAGTTAAGAGTTTTGGAGACTCTCTCTTCTTACCTAGCAGCATCGGTTAAGGCGGTTTTGATAACCTTAACCGGGTCTATGATTCCAGCTTTCACCATATCAACATACGAACCTTACACAAAACAAAGACAGAAAACATTCAGAGTCTGATGAAGTTTGAGCTTTTGGGATGTTCAAAAAAGACAATCTCACTCCCACCTTTAGAAGCATCGAAACCGAAATTGCAATCGTCTTGCTCTAATAACTTGCCGACCACTAAAGAACCATCGTAACCAGCATTTGCAGCTATTGTCAATGCAGGAGCCTGTACAATATTACAAACTTCTTTGTCACGTTTTCATAAGTTTTTGGACTAAAAAGATTTTTCATTGGAAGAAGTTAAGAGATTAAAACCTTGAGAGCATTCTGAACTATCTGAACACCTCTTCTTTGATCCTCGTTTTGAGTTTCAAGGTTGTCTAAAGCCTTTGTAGCGTATAACAGGGCCACACCACCACCTAACATGACCAAACAATTAGAGGAAGTATATAGAGAGAAACAGATAATAATATTTTACTTACCAGGTATGATGCCTTCTTCTACGGCTGCTCTTGTAGCATTCAAAGCATCGGTGACTCTGTCTTTTCTTTCTCCAACTTCAGCTTCACTTGCTCCCCCTACCTAGTATAAGAACCAGACATTTATCAGCTACTTCGCCATGTAAGAGTTATAAATGATTGATGGGTGACTGACTAACCTTGAAGACTGCAACACCACCTGATAGTTTTGAGAGTCGTTCTTGCGTTTTCTCTTTATCAAATGTGGATGTGCTCTTCTCGTTTGCTGACCTTAACTGTACAGCATGAGGATGAAATTAATTATATTTTACTGTAATACAATGAGCAAGATTCATGAAAGAGTAGTGTAAGAAACACTCATATTACCTCTTCACATCTTTCTTCGATCAGCTTCTTGTCGCCACCACCGTGGAGGATGAGAGTATCATCCCGAGAGATAGTGACCTTATTCAAAGAACTTGTATTAGATTAGCATCTAAAGCAGAAACTCTAATATATATATATATATATATATTTTCTTCTCTTACCTTCTTTGCAGTTCCAAGCAATTCAGGACGAATTTTGTCAAGAGTTAGACCACGCTCCTCAGAGATAACCTGTGTGTAAACCAGTGAGTTAAAAAATGAAAAATAAACGTGAGAAAAAACATAACCACATGTTGTTTCTTGAGAAACTTTTTTACCTCTGCACCAGTAAGAACTGCAAGATCATCTAAGCTTGCTTTCCTGTTGTCACCAAAACCTGGAGCCTTGATAGCGCATACCTTAAGCCCAGCATGATGCTTGTTGAGAATCAGCATAGCTAATGCATCACTCTCTACATCTTCTGCTACAACAAGAAGTGGCCTGCTGCTCTGCACAACCACAATCGATAAGAGAAACAAGTGAGCGGCACTTTTTAATAGAAAAATTCTAATAATAGGTAATCAAGGGAAGGTATTACCTTCACAGCTGCCTCTAGAACTTTCAACAGCGAGTTCATGTCTGAAACCTTCTTCTCGTGAATGAGGATGATGGGATTCTCAAGCTCCTGGAAAAAAAATGCATATTTAGTCTAAAAACCATTCCTTGCCTTCACATATCAGACCAAAGAGAAAGATATGATGAACTTACGCATTTCTGAGTCTTCTCATCTGTGATGAAGTAAGGAGAGATGTAACCTCTGGCTAGCTTCATTCCTTCCACTACTTCTAGCTCGTTCTCTAAAGTATTCCCATCCTGAGTAGTTTAAGAAACGATGATGAGATATATAGCGATAAGTCAATCATTATCTGATCTAATAGCAAGGCATGAGAGAGCAAAGAAAGCTTACAGCAACAGTGATAACTCCTTCCTTTCCAACTTTCTCCATGGCTCTTGCAATTAATTCCCCAATCTCACGCTCTCCGTTTGCAGATATAGTAGCAACCTGTCAAAATAACAAATGCCATGGCAGTAAGAGATCAACTTCTGGTTATAATCATGACAATGAACCTGTTTTGAAATTCACCTGTGTGATCTCCTCTGGGGTACTAATCATAACAGCTCTGCTTTTCAAATCACAGACAACCGCATTAATTGCCATGTTTATGCCACTACGCAGATCCATCACATTCACACCAGCAGCCACCGACTTGCAACCTTCGGTGAGTATGGCCTGAGTCAAAACAGTCGCACAAGTGGTACCTTTACAACACAAAAGAAAGCAAACAGAAATTAAGACTGTCTCTGCATCGTGTTTTCAAGATAGTAAAAAACGTATCCAAGATGTTTAACTGAATCAAGAGAGGGAATCAAGTCAATATACCATCTCCAGCAACCTTGTTAGTGGCATTAGCGACCTGTTTAACGAGCTCAGCACCCATGTTCTTAGCTTTTGACTCAAATGAAATGCTTTTGGCCACGGTGACACCATCCTTTGTGATCTTTGGTGCGCCATAGCTGCTCTCAATTATCACATTCCTTCCCTAAACCAATAAAGATATTGAGATTGATATTTGCACTGCATTGATGATATAAACCTTCTGAAAACAAAAACAAAAAAAAAAAAAAAAAAAAAAAAAATTACCTTTGGGCCCATGGTTACTTTGACAGCTTCAGCAACCTCGGATACACCTTGCAACATAGCAGCACGAGCCCCAACCCCAAAACTGATGTCCTTAGCCACATAGTTTCTGCTGCTTATTATCCTTCCAGAAACCTTCCATGGTAAGAGAGAACACCAAAACATACATTTATTAAATAACTGAAGCTAGAACCTAGAAGATCTTCAACATCATTTGGACCGACTAAAACAGAGAGCGTTTGCAAATTGTAGAAGCTTAAAGGTAGAAACTTTAAGATGCAAATCCCTAACTTTTTGTTTCATTGCATCAACATTTCTAGCAGTATCTCGATTGCAAACAGGAATGCAGTAATCAAAGTTGAAATAAGATCTATAGTAAGTTCAGGAGACTCACCAGTTTCCTGGAAGTAGAGGAGCTGCAAGACAATTAAACCCAGAAAGATCAGTTCGAATTTGATCGAGAAGAGTGTTAAGTTAACAGAATAAGGTCAGTGAGTGAAACGTACCCAATTGAAGAAGATAACTTTGACAGCACTCTGTGCATTTTCGCTTGCAGAGAAAACTAGAGACAGAGAGGGGCTTCAAAGGGTTTAGGGTTTTTACTATCACACGATGATCAGGAATGTATTATAGTTTCGTCGAGGAAAGGAAAAAGAGAATTAAAGTCTGGAACTTTCCATCTTAGTGGGTCAGCTCTGTTTCTGCAACTCCAAGATTAGTTTTTTTCGTTCTTCCATAGGCCCATTTTACATTCTAATGGCCCAAACCACATCACTATAGAACTCACTCGCAGGCAAAATGATTAGTGTATTGTTGTGTGGGGGCATTAGAATGTTTGTGTAAGGAACACATACATAAGGGCGGCTAATGGCACCCTCCAAGATTGCACCAATGTTGTTGATCAGATGGCTCTCGTTGAATCCATCTAATCAACACCAAAAATGAGAGCTACCCTTTTGTTAAGGTAACGAAATTTTAAAGTTTCTACTTTCTAGGTTCATGGGCTCTCGGACAAACAAAGCTTAAGCTTGCCTACTTCTTTGTTCTATGAGCTTGTGTCAATGGTAACGGATTTTCCTGGAGTAGAACCAGAGCTGCTGCTGTTGCTTTCACTTTCTCCATTGGCTTAAGCCCAAGTTCATTTGATAATTTATACTGCTAACAGTTTGGTTCACATTAACAACTGTCTGTTAACTGTTTATATCTTGTTCGGGTCAGTAAGTTGTCTGGCAAAGTCTATAACTGTTGGTTGCTCGATCCATGTAGCCTTAAGGCCAGATATCAAAAAGAATAGAATAAGATACTTCTATTTCTAAAATTCGTAACGGAAAAACTTTATCATCCCCCACACTTGGGATTTGATCTAATAAAAGGATAATCAGCTAAAAAGTTGACCAAAATAGAGGTAGTCTTTATCTTGAAGATGAAGTCTCAATGGTGTTCCATTCACCTATGGCTATGACTATCATGCCTCTGTGTTGTCCCTCTTTTTTTTTTTTTTGGCAATACATCATGCAAAAATATCATCTGCAAACAATGGTTCTTCACCATTCACAGAATCTCCTTCAGGTGCACACTCTATTTGCTCATAGTTAAGTTGCCTAGACGCTTCATACACAGCAACACCAACACTCACCGACAGATTCAAACATCTCACATACGTTTCCACCATCGGTATACGTATGGTCCCACCTCCATATAACTCGCTTTTGCAGTCTGACAGCGCTTCAGGAGGTAGACCGCTTGTCTCTGACCCGAACAGGAGGTAATCGCCTCTTCTGTAAGAAAATTCCTGCATCAATCAAGTTGTGACAGTTGAGAACAAAAGCACCATCCTCTCTTGATGCAATGGATCATTTCAACTTTCTTCTAACCATTTTTTCAGTTACCTAATTTCTAAATGGCTATTGCTAAGAAACGCAGTGAGGTGTAGGAGACATGCAACTTACTGAATGTATCTTTGTTCCTCTTTTGGTGAAAGCTATCATCCGTTTCTCTCCCTCCTAATATAAAAAATAGACATATATACATGTCAAGTCAAATCAGACATATCCAGGGAACTGAAAGTAGTAGTGTTGAGGTGATGGAGAAACCTGTTTCCTGAAATATTCTTGAAACTCAGCCCATGAGCTGTGCGCTTTGACAACCACAAAGCTAAATGCTTTAAGTTAAGGGGCATGAATCTCACAACCTCTAACCATTAATAGTAACAAATGATATGCTTATGCAAGGGAAGGAACCAAAAAAAAAAAAAGAACATAGTTTAAGTGTGTATAGAAGAAACTAAAACTAGGTTGGGGGATACGGCCAATAATCCAAACCAGCTCGCTTTACTTTGGCGTCATCCACTTGAAAACCTAATGGCTGAAGCAGGAGAGATCAGATAAACACTTGGCAACAATGAATCAATTATATAAGGGGATAACATGAATGTACCCCGACTAAATGCAGTCCAACAGCTGAAGCAGCACATGTTCTTGCAATGCAACCTGTGTTTCCAGGAATCTGTCAAAGGAAGGAGCAACGAGTAGATATCTATATAAGCCACAAGTGTCTGAAGACGCCACTACCAAACCAAAACAATGCAGTAGTAACGTTTATGTGTTCAGTGTTTCTTGGTGATTGAGCCTAACCTGAGGAGAGACCAAGACTACTTGAAGAAGCTTACTCCTCGCATCTTCTTTAACTCCTTCTCCTGCCCCACGCGGCAGGGCATTACTTCTCTTGTCCTTGTCCGAGAGAGGAGGAGGAGACAGAATCTTGGTGGAAAATGAAGTGATGGAGAGAGACAGCCTGCGCTTGAGGTTGAGATGAGTTAAGCCAAGAGAAGGCAAGAGGCGGTCACTTGACTGGTGCCGGAGATGAAACGGTCTTGAAGCTATAAAGAAGCTCAGACTGCTCCGGCCGCAACTCCCCATTCTTCCCCAGCCAACCTACTTCCTTCCTTCCTCCGCAGATACTGTTGCTTCAGCACGCGTTGAAAATAATATCATTTGGGCCCAAATTGCCAATATGTAGGCCCATTTATTTTTCAGACCATTCCCCATGCCTGATCTGATCTCATGCCTAGTTCATGTCCGAGACCAATCTTTTAATGTTTCAAGTTGAAAACTGAGTGAAACACCCTGCTATACCATAGCATTGAGCCATTGAGAAACTGAAACTCTCTTCAATCATCAAACCAATCTTTTAAGTTTCACCATTCTTTCATCAGATACAATAAACCACATTAATACAGAACTCGCAAACAAACCAGGAGTATTTTTTTTTTTGTCTGCATCATGTCTAGGAACATACAAGATAGGTACCAATGCCTTCAGAGACATAAACATATGGCCCTCGGTGAACCCCTCTGATCAACACCAAAACTGAGAGCTATCCTTTTGTAAGGGTACCGAAATTTAAAGTGTCTAGGTTCGTGGACTCGGACAAACAACAGCTTAAGCTTGTCTAGTTCTTTGTTCTATGAACTTGTGTCAATGGGAACAGATTTTGCCGGAGAAGAACCAGAGCTGCTGCTGCTACTGCTTTCTCCATTGGTTGTAACATCGGATTGAGCTGAAGCTGAGGAGTTCATAGAACTCTGGTTGGTATTTGTGGATGGAGCTTGTCCTTCTTCCGCGAGTTTCTTAAGGAGGTTCATGACCGTTGGAAGGAACTTGGTTGACAAGGAAAGAAGTCCAGGTAGCTGTTATTGATCACAGATGAAACATTGGCTTTTCAGAGAGATTATAAATGAGAATAATTTTAAGAACAGTGGCAATAAGGATGTTGGAAACTTGCTCATACCGCTCCATGTTGGAATTCTCCTGAAATATTCAACTGCACCCACAAGGCTTTGGAAACAAGGTATCCAACGAACAGAACACCGAGCCACAGAGGATTTCTGCCACAAGAGAAGCAAGGAAAGAAGAGAAAGGTGAGTGGGGAGAATCTCCTTTATCTGAAAAACAAACTCAATTCAAAAGAATGGGTAAAGAGTACCTTAAGAGAGTCATAAACTCATTAAATCCAAGAACTACCAGGGCAAGGATTGCCCATGGAGGTGGCAACCAGTTGTTATTCCGTCGGTTAGCTTCCTGAAATTCAATGTTACCATATGAGAAAACAGAGAGTTCTAATAACATATCTTTGTAACTTTTAATAAGCGTACCTGTGCAGAAATAGCCTGTGTAACGGTATATTCTGTCTCGTTTTTGAATTGTCTCCACAGTGATTTACACTGTACAGGTGTGATCAACGTCTTTTCTGGTGCAACCTTATTAAAAAAGAAGGTAATGATATATAAGACCATTTGTATTTTCATTATAAATGCTGAGTGAGGTTTTAGTCACCTGCTCCCAAGTGCTTGAAGCGAGTGAATCAATTGTGCTGATGCTCTTGCTGGTAGCACTGTTACTTGTAGAATTGACCAGAGCGAGAGTCAGTGTCTTCTCAATATTGTCGAGTTCATCTTCCAAGCGGATAACAGCCATAACAGACAATAGCTTCAAGGACTATAAAAAAGATAACAAGGTTGTAACATCAAAATCTGGAAAAAGTTTGAACGAGTCGCAGAATCGGAGCTATAAGGTAGGGTTCATACTGCAGAACGAGCCATTTTGGTGATTGCTCTGATATCCTCCTTTCCACTCCAAATACGTGGCATTGAATCAGAATCATGGCTGAAGATTGTAGTAAACCTGTGTAGAAATTTGTTTAATCAGAAAGCTGTGTACAAGATGGAAGTTATGGATAATGACAAAGTAGTATAATAAAATGGTGTTACCTATCCTTCATGCGCATCAACGCTCTTCCAGCCTCTTCCTTTGCCTTGGTTTCAACAACACCACGTGCATAGCTCTCAAGGTCAGTGAGCATTTTATTCCGTGTTTCATCGTCCATATCAAATCCAGATAATGCGTCGGAGAGACCATAGACAGCCAATTCTCCTTCTCGTTTTAGTAGATTTCTTATTGCTGGCCATGTTTCATCATTAGCTCCATCCAGGAGAGCTTCCACCGGTCCAGATAATGCAGCATTTAGTTTTGACTGCAATGACGATTATCTATTAGGAAGGTCCAGATAGCAGTTGACACCTGTTTGGTGCTAGATAATCAAGATCAATATGTATGCCTTTATTCTGCTTAAGAATTCTATTTACCTCATACAGAGTAGTCAGTTCAGACAACTTTGCAGTACGAACAGAAGAGATGTGTGCCTCAATGTCACGCTGAAGCTTTTCCCGAGTTTTACATGTATCCCAGTTTGCTTGTTCAATAACAGCCTCTGCCAAAAAAAAAACATTTAGTACTTATTTCGTATGATAATCTTCAGATTCCAATATGATATCCCATATATCACAATCTTTTCAGTAGTATCAGCAACGATGGGCTATACCTTCACATCCTTTATCAAACTTAGACACGCAAGACTGAGCGCAAACGTCCGCTGATGATGAAAAGCCTTCTCCCGCATTTAAGGCCTTCTCGAAAGCATCCTTGAAGTTTTCAAGTGCTCCAGATCTCAAATGTCCAAGCAAGTCTTGGAAAGTTGGTTGAACAAGCTGCATAAGGCAATAAGAAAATGAGTGCACAATACTAACATCAGGCGACGCATGATTGCAACAGAACACGAGTATAACAGTCACAAGTTAAAAGAGTATATGCATTACTTGCAATAGTTTTTCTTGCAGCTGTTGTCTCTTGGACGATCTTACACCTTCTTCAAAATATGTCGCCTCAGTGTCATACCTATGAAAAACACCAGGACACACATGAAAATGAAACCCTACTGTTCTAGAATCTAATATATGCATAGGAAACCTAAAATTCAATAAAGTCGGCGAACAATAAAACTGCATACGACAATTTAGCACGAAAATCTTACTCTGATAAGCAAGACTGGAGGATTGAGCTCAGCTTTTTTCCAAATCCGGAAACAGGACCAGACTGTACAGCTTCTTCCAATTCACGCCAATTCTATACAATGTTTAGACAAGATTATTAACAACGACGTCACTGAAAAGGATAAAGCGTGAAGCAGTATTAAGAAAATTCACCTCATTCGCAATAAAACCAGCAAACTTTTCATTGGCAATTTCCTCGCATCGCACAGTTGCTACCATGACCTGCGCGCATAGGCATCGCATAAATAACAAGACTAGAAGGAACATTAACAAAACTAGAGCCTGTAGCAAGCAAAATTACCTTGTGAGCTGGAAGGTCCAAGTCTTTGTTGTCTTTGATGACTTGCCACATCTGTTTTGCGCTAAAAGCAAACGCATTAGCAGGGACAACTCCTCGTCTATCACCAGCAAGTCCGCCAGGTGCGACAGAGTGGAAGAACCGTTGTCTCAAATTAGCAACCTTTCATTTACCAAAAAAAAAATATTGGAAAGGCATTAGTATCACATACAAAGCCATCTGTCGAGTAAGTCACTAAGGTAACCCTGGAGTTTAATTATGAATGAACCTGCTCTTTGAATAGCTCTTCCTTTTCTTCGTAACTATTGAGAGCAATTACTTCAACCTGTCACACAAGAAACAGTTCCATTTCTTGTTCCTAGCAGAAGAAGAATGATACTAAGTTCTTATAATATAGTCAAGCAGACGTACATTGAAGAAATCACTAAGTGGAGTTTCTTTGTGTGCTTGAGGCTTGGGGACTGCATCCCAGATCTGCATTTATGGACAAGCTATAAGGGCTTGCATAGTCAAAGCACATAAAAGCTAAAGAATGTCTCTTATTTTACCTTTTGAATGTCTTCCCTTAGCACTGGTTCTAAATTTTCCAATGGCGTCTGCAAATATTCATCCACAACTTATAATCCAGAAAATAGAATGATGAAGAAAAGAAATAACAAGATAGCTACCACTAACTATATGGAGAAACAAAAATACATACCCGTGTTTTATCTCTTATGACAAACATCAAAGTTGTTTTCCGCGGACTAAACAACCTCATCATAACCTGATCGCATGTAGCAGGAAAAGCAAAGAGTGTTGAGACTTCAGATCAGCAATAACTCATACTGATAAGAAGATGCAGACAATTTACCTGGAACACAGTCTTCAAAAGGGGTTTGTTTGCTGCTTGCTCCCGACCAATATCATGACACCACCTGCATTATACATCGGGGAACCAGTATGTCATAAGATAAAGATAGAAAAAGAAGTCCTGCTATTTATCGAAGAAAGTAGAGTACAGAAGACCACTCACATGTTGATGAGAACTATGTCTGAGACAGCAAGTGCAAAAAGAGCACTCTGTTTCTCGAAAGCAGTATCATCCTAAAAGCCAAATATAAGGAAACTATACGTAAGTAATCCATTATGCACACACATATTCTTTTTCAAGAAAGCACTTATTAAGACTAAAACAACGCATGAGACTCTAATCAATAGTCAATACAAATCAAAAGTCATTCACAATCAGTACCAACGCTCTAAATAAGATTATACTAACTGGCGTTTGATACAAATATAGTAAAAGAACAAGATATGACAAGGACCGAGGCTACACACCTCTCCACGCTCTCTCCCATCGGTACCCTCCAGATCCATCACAACGGTGCAAGGCTCAATACCAGCGCATCTAGCAATCCAGATACCCTTAGTCGTCTGGGACCTGAAAACAAGGAAATTCAAGGGTTGAAGAATCTTAAATTATAAGCTAACTGTTCCTCCCACAAAGTATAGAAAGAGCAGGACATACCTTCCTCTAAAAGCATCCATTTCTCTAAAGTTCGTTCCAAACAAATGATTCAAGAGGGTACTCTTCCCTGCAAATCCAACCACAATCACTTCAAAATCAGCCCCAAACACATGGATCCAGAAGAAGCAAAAGCTTTTGCATTACATACCACTACTCTGAGGACCCATGATCGAGACAACCGCATACGAAAGACCACATTCTTCGAGTTTAACCTCCTTGATAAAATTATCAACCCCGGAAACATTAAAGGTACCATCTCCATCAATAAGCTGAGTAGAGCACGCGGCATCTGCACATAAGAAAGAAATCAAATAAGAAAACTCTGTACAAGTAAAGATCAAACCGTCTCTGAACAAAGCAAGATCTTGCGTGTATTCAATAACTACTTCAAAGTCTTAGACTTTTCATTAAACCCAGAATCCTTACTTATGGTGAAGAACTGCTAATCTCACAAAAACCCAAACCAAATTTCAGATTTTTTTCAGTTACAAGATCCCAAATTTCGACAGTAATCAAGCAAATCCAACCTCTTTATAATCAAATCATAGACACTCAGAAGACAGAAGAATCAAATCATCAAACACCTTATGAGCAAAGAGATTTACAAAAGATATAGATCACAAACCCTAAATCAAAGAGCTTACAAAAGAAACTGAAATCGAAAACGAATAACGCTTGGATCAGAAAAAAAAAAAAAAAAAAAAAAAAAAAAAAAAAAAAAAAAGAAAAACGGATCCACGAGATCAGGAACATTTATGGAGCAGAGAGATACCCATTGTCGCACAAGGATGCCTAGTGATGAATGCAGAAGAAGGAGAGAGAGAGAGATCTCAAGAGGGAGAAGTCGAGAGCTTTGATGCACCGCTGCTGCTTTAAGACGACTGGTTCTGGTAAGGTCATACAACCTTCTTTCTTTTATTTGACAACCAACAAAAAAAAAATGCCAAAAAGTGATTATTTTTTTAATTCCCAACGAATATCTACTTTTTACGATTTATATTTTATTTCGCTTACCCCAATATTCACCGATAAATATATGATTTTACGCCATTTACCGATTAATTATAAGTTTTTTTTCTTTTTGAGAAATGAATTGATTAATTATAAGTTTAGGTCCAATTAACTATTTTCTTCAATTAATAAATTTTTCTCCGTTTCAAAAACAAGTAGCATTTTAAAATATTTTTATTAAATTTGTATTAAGTGATAATAGTAAATTGTAAAAAAAATTAAAATTAATTGTATTTACTAGATTACAATCGGTTAAAACTGTAAAAATAATAAATTATTAAATTAATATATTTATAATTAAAATTAGAATATTTTTAATAGGTGTGAAAATTTTAAAATATACACTATTCTAAAACAGAAAAATGTCAACTACAAAAATATCAATGGAGCATATCTGATCATTTTAATTTATAAATAATACCCTAGTTTGAGGAAAACAATAATTTTCAGGTAAAAGATCACTAAAGAATAATAATGTAAATTTCAATCAACGAAATTATGATATACTCATTACATTGGTCGCAAAAGAGAAACTGGGTCCCACGTGGGCATATAAACACATTGATGTGTATGGCTGGACAATAATAGGACCCACACAAAAGCCCAGTTTTCGGTGGGATCCACTTAGCCGCCTCTTAACCTTTGTTAAAGTTGGACGGTGGTGTGATCTAGGCGGCTCCGGCATAGCGACAACGTGGAAGTTCCACCGTCCGATTACTTCTCGTTAACCACTGTGATGCTCAGATAATATAGCCGTCATTTTTTTAGCGTCAAACATCGACAGTTTTTTTTAATGTGATATTTTCTTGAGTGACGAGCCAAGTTTAAAATGAGGCCCAAAATAGGCCCAGTTTAGAGAAAGAAACCCACATCCACAAAGACCTTATAATATCTTGATAAATTACAATAACGCCATCGGTATGTTTGTTTATTAAATTGGGCCTACAGCCCAAGCCCATGTAGATTTCGTCTTCCGAGAGAGGGGGAGTGAGCTCAGGGAAGCAATCGCCAGTCTCGGAGAAGGGGGAGAAGACAATGGCTGCCAAAACCCTGATCAGGTCAGGAGCTTCGCTAATGAATCGGTTTCTGTCCAAGCCTACGACGAATCTTGTGCAGAACAATCTCAGATCGTTTCAGCAGATAGCTCCCCAGCGACAAGAACTCCCGCCGTGTTTTTTGTTCCCGTCGTTGACGAATCTACAGAACTCGCTTAATCCGCGCGTTAACGACACTGTTACTCTTCAAGAGCTCACGGAACGTGGGTTCCTTCACCCATCTGGTCTTCCTTCACTCGAGTTCTTCTTACCTGAAGGTTTACTTCTCTGCTCTCTTACCTCCATTTGAGTGCATCTGTCATTAGCTTAGATTGGTAATTAGCAATAACTCCTAAGGTTTATGATGATTTGATCAGTGTTCTGTTATCTAAAGATTTGATCTTTGAGGGGAATGAGAAAGTTTTCTTGCTTGAAAAAAGATTAAAGACAGAACCTTTATGTGGTTTATTATTGTTAATTTGTCCATATACTGCTTGTGGAAGCACTTGATTACGGTTTTGGTATTCTGTTTTTTTTTTTTTTTGTTGGAAACGGGATTGTAAAGTGCTTGTAGGAGGAGGGTGATGAATCTGGCTATGCTGTGCAGAGTTTCATATAGTGCTTAGAATCTTGAGAATTTCAGTCTGTTGTTTATTGAGCTTTAGTGTGTTGCAACGTTGCACATCTTGCTGCTCTGTGGTACTATGCTATGTTGTGGGAGAGTTGCATATAGTGCATGTTCAGTATGTTGTTTATTGAGCTTTAGTGACTTTACATTTTGCTGCTCTACGGTGCCTGCTTAATATCTTTGTTTTTTAATGATGTAGTCGATCCATCAAGTGAGCCGTTGCTTTTATTTCCCAAGAGGACATTCCAGCCTAGCACCATCAGGCGCAAACGTAACCATGGATTCTTCGCCCGGTATGTCTCTCTTTGTATTAAACCTCCGTGTTTCAGTCCAAGAATAGAGTCAAATCTTTGCTCTTTCTCGTTCATATTAGAGGAATTTGTTGTTTAGCACTAATAGAAAGTAAGAAGAGGATTGTTCGTTTGTACATGGTGTTTGAGCGACCTATTTGATTAGTGAATGTTTGAATATGAACAGCAAAGCAACCAAAGGTGGACGGAGAGTCATAGCTCGGAGAATAGCAAAAGGGCGTCACAGAGTCACTGCCTAGAGTCCCTCTTTAATCTTTTCTATGAATCTCCAGCTATCAGATAGGCCGGCTACGTCTCTGTCCTTACAGGCTAGAAAATCTGAAACTTTGGATCTCATAAATACCTTGGATGTATCAATATCCATGTTTTTGACGTGTTGTTTTGGATCTTGGAGTCGAGGTGGAGTCACAGTTTATAAAGATCTCAGCATCTTTTATTTTCTAACAATTTCAACTCCTTTTGAATGGTTACTTTACATCAAAGAATAAGTTTTTCTACATGATGCTTAATTACGTACATATATGAGCTCATTATTTGTGTATAGGTATAGTAGCCTTATCCAACAAAGTCACACGGAGCATGAGTATAACTCTTGTCACTGAACACGTATACTATACAAAGAGCTGTATGATATTTTTTTGAGCAACAGAGCTGTATGATATATGGCACATAATACTGCAGTAACACTTACTATCAGATTTATAAAATTAAACTTGATTAGTGTGAAAAATTGTTCTTTAACTGATGTGAAACTGTGATGCAAACGAGGCCATAGAGCTGAGGAATGGCTCTGCAGTCTATGCAAAACAAAAGAAAGAGAATAGGACGTCTCTCTCTCACTCTTATTCTTATCTTTTTTCTTCTGATTTCTGACTCAAACATTTACTTCATGTAGAGGAAAGAGATTCAATTAATGAGTTGTAGAATCCCAAAGATTAAAAAAACCTGAGAGAAGAAAAGGCAAGAGCTGATAGATTGGTAAAGAAAATAACTTCACTTGTCCCATAAGCAACACCCTTGCCTATGTTGTAGGCACTAGGCCTAAACCCCTCTAAAACCCACAAGCTTCTTTAAATCTCCGTATCCTTCTTCTTCCTCTTTACCTCTTTCAGGCCTTTATAAAGCCATCATCACCATCATAAGTTATCTTCATCATGAGAATGGGAGAAATAAGAAAGTGGTATGTGGCTATAATGGCGATGGTACAAATAGTGAGCTGGGTGTCTGCAACAAGCAGGCCTATTGCTTCCACTCAAGTTTCTTTTCATCCAGGTTTGAGTGTTTCTTTAATTTTATCTTTCTGAGTATACTAATTACTAATCAAACCCCATTACTATGTATATATATGCATATATTGATAAGCAGACATGTGGATATTTAAATGGGAAAATACCTTATTTAGTTTCTATTTGTAAAACAAGATTAGATTGAATCTTTAACTGATTTTAATTTTGAAGCAAATTAACGACTGTAGTAGAGACTATTTGAGAGTCTAAACAGTTTGGTTAAACCACTAAACCGGATGAGAATTTTGGGTGGTGCAGGGATAATAAGCCCACAGGCTGCAGAACACAACTCCAAAAGGCCTATATTGACGCCCAATGAGAACACAGAGGTAAAAGAGATGGAGAAAGGGAGGAGAATAGGATCAAAGCCACCAACTTGTGAGAAGAAATGCTATGGATGTGAGCCATGTGAAGCAATCCAAGTCCCTACCATTTCTTCAACTCCTCACATATCTACTCAATATACTAATTACCAACCTGAGGGCTGGAGATGCCATTGTGCTCCTTAATTAGACTTGCTTAACAACTTGACATATATTATATATTCACATGTCTATCTTGTAAATTATATTTATTATCATCAGCATTGTGGACCTTTGGTAACTATGTCTAGCTATTCATATTTAAAGAGTGAAAGTTATATAAAATGAGAAACATTAATCAACTTATGGTATGAAGTATAAACTGATACTTATGTCTGCAACGTGACCCAAGCTGGTCTCAAGATATGGGTTTTGGCAGGAGATAAGATGAAGACATCAATTAACAATAAAATAGAGTACGTTGTTGTTCAATGTTGCTTATAATAATACTAAGGGTTTTTATAATTGATACTAAGTAGACTAAGTGACTTCATAAATACAGATCAGATGATCAAACTAGAGAAAAACATCCACATGCAGCGTTTGCTTTGATCATTGATGGGGAAGACACTTACTTACATATTGCTTTGGAGGATGATATTAAGTATCAGTTCCTTGCACTGGCAGTTGTAAGATTGATTCACCACAAGTCCTAATAATATCTTCTTATTGTTGATTGGAATCATTTATGTTTGTTTATCTTGGTTTTCTAGGTAACGAGGCTAGCAAATAAAGTGACTGTAGAATGTTCTATGTGCAAGTATGTGTATACTAAAAGAAATTTTCACTAGAGATTCTTATATATAGTTTTTGCAAGAAAATTCATTCATCATCTGTCTCATTCAAAGACTATATATCATGATATGATCAACTACAAGAGATATTTAACACACTCAGCAAGAAGAGATTCATTGATTTTGAGTTTTACATATAAAGTGTAGGAGAGGATAATAGTTTCAAGAAATACCGATAACGTCTTTGAACCATTTGAAGCTCTTTCTAATGGATCCCTTCATCTTCTGCTCAACGGAGTAAACCTTATAGCCAGCGACTCTTCTCTTCCTCCGAGTCTCTGGATCGCTGAAACTCCAGCTTCTTGACCCCGCGTTTGAAGTGCTTTTGCTTTTCTTTATCTTCATCTGGTAATCGTTTGTCTGATCTGCGTCTGAATCGTCGAAACTGTAGCCTTTCACCACAACTGCGTCTCGGCCGTTTCCAGACGCGGCTGTTGGTTCCATTTCTTTGTAAGAAGAATTCTCTATGGTGGTGGTGGCTCCGTGATTTGATTTTGAGTCTTGGTCACAATGAGTCGTCTCTGTTTTTTAACTGGATTGTACTTTTAAAAGTTATAAAAGGAAATTAACGAAATGATTGTCTCTTTTTTCAAATTATTAAAGGTGTCTTTTGGGAAATTAATTTACAATTTTCATGCGGAGTTGGTCAAGGACCCACTTGTAAGTTTGTAACTAAACAGTTATGTTACAAATTTGGTTTAAATCATTGGACTTTTTAAGTTTTTTTTTTTCTTACCATTGTCGTAGTTGGTTTGTGTGGATGTGATGCTTTCCCAACTATTTTTTTCTAGTCGTGACGTGTTTTGTCCGAACCGGTAATTTCTCTGTGGAAATAAACGAAGAAACAGAGCTATTTTTCTTGTTTAATTCGATACAGTTTCATTTTCGTGAAGAAGCTTGGAAGAACTTTCAGACCAATAATTTCAATAGAAATGATAAAAGCAAGCAAAGCAACCTTTGTCGGTGGCAGGCTTGAATATATCACACTAATAATGAACATTCAGCCACAGAAAAGTTGAATATTCATTTTTCTAAGAAATAAATAGTACACTAAAAATATTTTCAGCATGGCTAAAACATTGTTATAAACTAGAAAGTTGAATAAAGATCTTGAAACTAAAAGATGCAAGAAGAAACCGAACCTTCGCATAGAAACACTTTTAAAATAACGCATTAAGAAAATTAGGTAAGAGAATTACGTCAGCCCTAAGAGAGAAAAATAGATTTTTTGCGACCTTGCGCCGGCAGTCACTGAGATTTTTCTTTTAATAGTCGTTCTTTTTTGTTCTCCGGTTTTATGGTTTTATTTTTGATTTTTTCCCTTAAGTTTCCGGGGATATTTTTCGTTTTCCGTCGGCTTTTGTAATCGGAGATATGTTCGTTTTTCTCTGTTTTATTGTTGTAATAGTTGTCGCAGATTGTTCGACGGATTTAAAAGTAAATTTTTTGGAAGGGATCTCCTTCGCAACGATCTATCTTTATCTAGAGAACTTTTCTCGGCAACGCAAATGACTGCATTCCGTTGTGATGCGGGAAAACACTTCGATTGTTTACAACCGCAAAACAAGATCAACTTGATATCAATGTATTGTCATCATCCAACCAATATTCAATATGGATTTTATCATTGATTTCTCTTGTAATCATAATTGTCAGATCATATTTTCCGTCGGGTTAGATTGTTTTTTTAAGAGTTTGTTTTGGCTTTCTTGATGCGATGTACGGTATCAACTATTATGTTAATGTGTTTGATAGACAATATTGAATAAAGGAAACCTTAGACAGAAAAAAAAAAGATTAGGCAAAAAAAAATTCCTGATCACAAAAAGTTGGCCCATTTCTAGCCTTGGGCCATAAAATATGTTAAAATTTAAAGCCCATCATGGTATCAAGCTAAAAGATCACACTCACTATTATGTTAATGAATGTTTACTAGGTTTAAAAGCTTGGAGTGTTAAAAAGGATATTAATAAAGTAAAACACGTTTTGAAAACAAAACTTGCATGAAAAGATTTGACTGATACAAAAACAAAAGACAAACAACAAACCAGAAATAAATACTCCATAATGATCTTAAATATAGAATAAAAATGGTCGGAAGAGAGACAAAATCAAATCAAAAGAGTAGTTGTTGTGCCCTTTCAAAACAAAGAAAAAACCTTTCTTCTCCGGTGACGTCGGCGAACTTCTCCCTCTCACAGCAGATCAGCAACGTTAGAAGGCAGCTCCTCAACAACAACATTATAAAACTTCTGAATATCAAACAACATCCTCTCATCATCCTTCGTCACAAAGTTAATCGCCACACCTTTCCTCCCAAACCTCCCACTCCTTCCGATACGGTGGAGGTAATTCTCCGGCTGAGTCGGCAAATCGTAGTTAATCACCAATGACACCTGCTGAACATCGATACCACGCGCTAACAGATCGGTAGTGATCAGCACGCGCGAGGAGCCGGACCTGAACTCCCTCATGATGATGTCTCTCGTGTTCTGGTCCATGTCTCCGTGAGTGGCCGAGACCGTGTGGTCACGCCCCCTCATTTTATCGGTTAACCAGTCAACCTTACGCCTAGTGTTCACGAAGATGACACTCTGAGTGATGGCCAGAGTCTCGTAGAGGTCGCAGAGCGTCTCGAGCTTCCAGTCCTCCTTCTCTACGTTGACGTAGAACTGCTTGATACCTTCCAAGGTTAGCTCGTCGCGCTTCACCAGGATCCTCACCGGCTTGCTCATGAACTTCCTCGTGATCTCGAGAGCCTCTGGTGGCATTGTCGCCGAGAACACTCCGACCTGGATCTTGGGCGGGAGGAGCTGGAAGATGTCGTAGATCTGGTCCTTGAACCCGCGGGAGAGCATCTCGTCGGCCTCGTCCAGGACGAACATCTTGATGCTGTCGGCGCGGAGGGACTGACGCTTCAGCATGTCGAAGACGCGGCCCGGGGTGCCGACGACGACATGGACGCCGGCTTGGAGGATGCGCTGATCCTCCCGGACGCTCGTTCCGCCGACGCAGGCGTGGACCTTGACGCCGAGGTAGTCACCGAGGGCTCTCATGACCTTTTCGATCTGCTGGGCGAGCTCTCTGGTCGGGGCGAGGACGAGGGCCTGGCACTGGACGAGGGTGAAGTCTAGCTGCTGGAGGACGCCGGAGCAGAATGTTGCGGTTTTGCCGGTTCCGGACTGGGCCTGTTGGATCACGTCGAGGCCTTGGCAGAAGGGGACAATTCCTCTTTGCTGGATTGCGGAAGGCTTCTCGAAACCTGTGTAGTAAAAAAGCACACATGAGGTCAGAGGGAGAGAGAACAAAAGAAGAAGGAAGCTATATGGGGGTTATTGTAGACGTACCGTAAGCGTAGATACCCCTGAGGAGATTCTCTTGAAGGCCCATGGCGTCAAAGCTGTCGTGAACCTCATCGTAAGAGGTGAAGAACTCGTCCTGTCCCTCGAGACTGTAACCATACAAAAACAGTAAGAATGAAAAGAGAAGAAGTAGAGTTAGAAAAAACTCACACTTCGTTTAGCTTCTGGTCGAACTGACGTGCATCAAACTGTGTGCCTTCTGGTGCGGATCCTGCCATGACTAGATACATGGAACAAAGACAACAGTTAGCGATAACATAAACCAACTAGCAAAGTAAAGAGACGACAACTAATTGATTTCAGACAACAGCAAAAGAGGAGGCATGTGACAGAATAGCCAAACTCGAATGTCTATAATGAGAGGAAAACAAGCATTAATATCTGTCTTTGATATGATGTTCGGAGAGAATGTTTTACAAGGCATGTGGTTTAATCCAATATTGTAGACAAACCACTCAACCAATTCATCCAGATTACAGACAATTAACTCAAACAAACAAAGTTATAAAAAGAGTCTAATGTCAAAACAACGTACAAAAAAAAAAAAAAAGGGATCAGAGCTGGAAGAGACAATCATCGTATTGAGAATGTTATAAACACATCAATTAAATTAACGAACCTACGGATTTATAAGGCTAAGATAGATCCTAACATAAATATTCGTCATCATCAACTCATAATCTAATAGACAGAAGATAGACTCCAAGAACTCGATCTAAGACCATCGGTATGTATCAGCAGATAAGTTAATCAGATTCATATGAATTGAAGAAAGTTATAAACGTAAAAATAAAATAATTAAAGTAAATGATTCAGAAGCAAACCTGGAGCGAAAGAGATTGGTAACTGAAGAAGCGAAAGTAGAGTGCTTTGTTGGTTAACTTTGGGAGGCTGTTTCTCCCAAACTCGGATCTGAACCGGCGAAGATTGAGTGAGAGGCTTTATAAAAAAGAGAGAGAGATTCTGAACAATTGGTAAAAGAGGCTGAGAGAAACTACGTGATTATCATTATATACTCCTCTCTGTCTCTCTCTCTCTCTTTTTTTTTTTTTTTGGTTTACATGAGTCGTCGTGCTAGGGTTTTCTCGATAGGAATCCTTCTCCTATTCTTTTCAGGAATTCCGGTTTTGCCCTTACTCGGCCTTTCAATCTACTGTTTCGGATTGGGCAGGATTTTACCAACACCAGTTCGTGTCTTAATAAGTTTTAACGACCTGGTACTGGTTGGTGTGTCCAAAAGAAAATTTACAGCAATTAGTGATAAGTGTGTCAGGTTATGGATTCTGAAGACCCAGCAGTAGGCCCATTAGTAGAGTTGACTTTTTGAATAGTTTGACTAATCCCTGCCGTTGGATTGATTCCCCTCACTATAACCAACGCACCTGATGATCGCTGTCTTTTGGCAAGTCGCAAAAGCTCAGAGAGAATAATAACAACAGAGCAGCAGCAGAAGAAGTCGAATTTGGAATTGGAAACTCAAATTATACAAAATCTCGATTTCCTGAAAACCCCTAAAACAGTCCGATCGATCGAAGAATCTCGGATCGGCTCAGGAAATCAAATGGCTTACGCATCCCGTATCATCATTCATTCCAACAAGGTACCTTCCCGTTTTTTGATCGTTTCTTCGTTTTGATTCATTCCATTACTGCTTTTTCTACTTCCAAGTGTTGATCTTTATTGCATAAGCAAGCCACTTAAAAGTCTCTACCTTTACAGCAGAGTAATTGTTTGCTTGTTCAAATAAGTATCTCTGTTAACACCACTTTGATGGTTGGTGTTATTATCTGACAGCTGAAACATGTCTCCACTTTACTGCGGCGTGAGCATTCCGTGGCAGCCCGCGGCTTCTCCAACAGCAGTACACACCCCTCTCTCACTGCAAGAGAAGGTAATAATTAACTCTCTCCTCTTCATCACTCTTTTTTTCTTGTTACGGGGAAAGAACATCATATATCGTTTCTTCATTATCATATATAATTGAAAAAATTAATATACTTTTTTGAGTATATGCTTGTTGCTTCAGTATTTTCTGTTTTTGCCTCTTCAGATATGCTCAAGACTCGTCCCCCGGTAGAGAGAATTTCGAAATGTCGTGCCACCACTGTAAGCCCCTTGCTCTTCAGTTTCCTTTCTCGTCTATGTCATTACATCATGTCTAGTAGCATAATCCTCTGTGTTTTTTTAGTCTTGAAGTCATCTAATGTGTTATAATATAGGTACCAATGCCTAGTGGTATTTCAACAATGAGCACCAAACCAATGACAGGGCCATCATTTTTTAGAGAATATATAAGGTAGTAGTTACTCCTCTCAATCCGTTTGCCAAAGTGCATACTTCTTGCTGCCTGCCTGAATAGAGTACGTGTAATCCTAACAGTACGCTTCTTTTGTTTGCGTAGCAGCTCCCAGATGCGATCAGTAAGAGGATTTTCATCCGGTTCAGGTAGTTAATTCTTCATCCCGAGTTTATTCTTTTACTCTTGTAACTTTCAGCTTGCTCTTCTGTACATCTTCTTTGGCCTTAATGATAATTAGTCTAGAGAAAACTAAATATATGATCTTATTGTTGCCATACAAATATCGTACCGTTCGTAGGAAAATGTCTTGTCTTGTCTATGCTAGCTATGTAGCTGATTAACGACATCTAACGTGTTTATCACATAGATTCTATTACGGCAATTTAGTGTACTAGACAAGGAGTTCGTGTAACTGTGTGGATTTTATTTTCAACTGGAACAACTAGTGGTTTCACTTGGCTTTTCTGTTTTTTTGCGACCATCATGTTTCTGTTACTGTGAATATGCATTCCTACACGGTCCGTTTTACCTAGAGCTTCTAAATGTGTTTCAGATCTTCCTCCTCACCAAGAGATCGGAATGCCTTCTCTTTCGCCAACAATGACTGAGGCATGGACCTCTCATCACTTCCTTACTACAAGTTTACGTTGTTAATTATCTTAGCTTCATTCTAAAGCTATCTATCTGTCCAAACTTCAGGGTAACATTGCCAGGTGGCTGAAGAAAGAAGGTGATAAAGTCGCTCCTGGTGAAGTTCTTTGTGAAGTTGAAACTGTAATGT
Source organism: Brassica oleracea var. oleracea (assembly GCF_000695525.1). Classification (NCBI taxonomy): domain Eukaryota; kingdom Viridiplantae; phylum Streptophyta; class Magnoliopsida; order Brassicales; family Brassicaceae; genus Brassica; species Brassica oleracea. Next base: position 25,556,392 of record NC_027750.1, read on the forward strand.
TAAATTTAGATTGAATCTTTTTGTTTTCTACTACCATGTTAGAAATGTAACACTAATATCAAGCTATGTATAGGACAAAGCAACCGTAGAAATGGAATGCATGGAAGATGGTTATCTCGCTAAGATAGTAAAGGAGGAGGGGGCAAAAGCAATTCAAGTTGGGGAGGTATGAAGATCTGTTTATTACCATGGGCTCTCATGAAATTATGCATCAAAAATGGGCAAAGATCTTCGTTATCATTTGTAGAATTATATATGTATCGTTGTGTCTTTGTCCGAGAAGGTGATTGCTATCACAGTGGAAGAGGAAGAAGATATTCAAAAGTTTAAAGATTACACTCCCTCATCTGGTGCTAGTCCCTCTGCTCCCGAAGCAAAACCAGCCCCTTCCCCACCAAAGGAAGAGAAGGTAGAGAAGCCAGCCAGTGCTCCTGAAGCCAAGACTTCCAAGCCAAGCTCTGCTCCTTCTGAAGATCGTACTTTTGCTAGTCCTCTTGCCAAAAAATTGGCTGAAGATAACAATGTTAGTTTCCTGAAAAAAAATACTATTAAAGCTCTTGTGGTTAATCTACATGCTCTTTGTTATCTCCAACTTTCCCCTTGAAAACATTAGGTTCCTTTGTCAAGCATCAAAGCCACAGGTCCTGAAGGACGGATAGTGAAGGCTGATGTGGAAGAGTTCTTAGGTAACATAACTCCTTTTCTCTTTCCTCTCCGTACATTGTCCTCCGAGTCATTCTTGTCTATATTAACAGTATTTACACAATCCCTCTTTGTAATTCATCTTCCTGTGATACAGCTTCACGCGGTAAAGAAACTACTGCCAAGCCTTCCAAGCCCACCGATTCGAAGGTTCCAGCTTTGGACTATGTTGATATCCCTCACACTCAGATACGAAAGGCAAATACCTATACAGTTACAACCTTATATCTCTAATTTCCCTAGTTCAAGGATTCTGAAATCTGTTTATTGTATGGTTTTGACAGGTCACAGCCTCACGTTTGGCATTCTCAAAGCAAACTATTCCTCACTACTACTTGACCGTGGATACATGTGTTGACAAAATGATGGGGTAAGTACTATTACGTTTCAGATGATGCATTTTAACTCTGTCAATGGATGCTAGACATAGCTATTTTTTTATATGCAGTCTTAGGAGTCAATTGAATTCATTTCAAGAGACTAACGGCGGGAAACGTATATCTGTAAATGATCTTGTTATTAAGGTACATTGTACTTCTGTTTCTGAAAGCAAAGCCAAATCAAACCTCTGTCTCTGTCCTCCATTGTGAAATCTTTAATTCGAAATTGCAGGCTGCTGCTTTGGCTCTACGGAAAGTTCCTCAGTGCAATAGTTCATGGACTGACGAATACATCCGCCAGTAAGTGGATTTTGCTGCTTCACATGTTCATGACAACTTTGCAAATCATCTAATTATTTTGTTAATTTTTTTCCTTTGTTTATGTACAGATTTAGCAATGTGAACATCAATGTCGCAGTACAGACAGAAAACGGGCTTTACGTTCCTGTTGTCAAGGTGCGAGAGCACTCTCAATACAGTTATTTAACCTTCCATTGCAGAAAATTCATATTACTTAAAAACTCACTTTATCAATTTGCTTAATGCCAGGATGCTGACAAGAAAGGACTGTCTACAATTGGAGAAGAGGTTCGGTTCTTGGCTCAGAAGGCTAAAGAAAACAGCTTGAAGCCTGAAGATTATGAGGTTTGATTAGGATTATGCCACTGCTTTACTAATAATGCTTCTTCGAAAGCGAATCAGCTCAAACTGTTTCTTTTGACAGGGAGGAACATTCACAGTTTCCAACCTGGGAGGACCTTTCGGCATCAAACACTTCTGCGCCGTCATCAATCCACCTCAAGCCGCTATTCTAGCTATCGGATCCGGTAACTACCTACACCCACACATGTTCTATTCATCCATTGAAGTTTCTTCCCAGGTAACTGATTGTATTGTTGCGTCTGAATCTCAAAACAGCTGAGAAGAGAGTTGTTGCTGGTGGTGGCCCTGACCAGTTCAACGTTGCTTCTTACATGTCTGTAACACTTAGCTGTGACCACCGCGTCATAGATGGTACACATCCACCTTCATTCCTATGCCATTATCATCATCATCACATGGAAAAGATCTCTAATAGTAAGTCGTCTTCTTTGTGCAGGTGCTATTGGAGCTGAATGGTTGAAAGCATTCAAGGGCTACATCGAGACTCCAGAGTCTATGTTGCTCTAAACTCCACACACACACACACGTCAAAGCTAAATCTCATAAAGAGTATGAAATTAAATTTCTCTGGTTTCGACTGTTTCTACCAGATTTGTTCCCTTTAGCCCCCGTGCATGCCTTCCAAAGTTGCTTGCTATTGCCATTCTTTACGTTCAGTTGACAGATTCTTTTCCCAAAATAAAATCAGGAATCTAACAAGTTTATTACTGTTAATTGGATTTGTTGGTTTCATCATGGGATGGCATCACAATAAAACCGATTTATTATTTTTTAATCATAACTAGGGATGAGTGTTTCTTCCTATTACAGAAGCATCTTGTGATAAGTCTTAGCAGTGGTGTAGTTAATGAATAAATATTAAGAGAGGTTTACAAAAGACGATAAGCATTTCATTATTAGAGATTAAAACCTGGAACACATAAATAATTATTTTAACATATAGATGCAGTCATGTTTAATAAGCGTAAATAGTTTATACTTGTGTGATTAGATAAGTATACGCTTGTTGCCACCTCATCTCTCATGTCTCCATATTGCACTATGTATTGAGTAAATAGAAAGCTTCTTTTTTTTCTTATTTCTAATTCGCGGAGTTATCGTTGGGCTTTCTGTTAATTCATTGGGTCATCGCTACTTTGATATCTTTGACCTGCTTTATGTTCAGGGTTTGTTGTGCCCTCTTCTTCAGTTCGATGTTGTGTCCTTCCATCGTGCCCGTTTCTTGTAACGTTTTTTATTTTCCTTAAACTCAAGCTTTAATACAATCATTAAGCTCCACCCACCTCTCTTCCCACTTCGTCTCATTTATTACCACTAACGAACGGTGTTTGTAACAAATCCAATGTCGGTCTATAAATAAGTGTTTTTGGAGCGATGAAGATTTACACCATTGAAATATCTTATAGCTTAAACAATTGACGCATCCCCTTCAAATATGTCGTCTTTCAATGTTCTTCTCGCCAACTTGATAGCAGTCTGTTGCTCAAACACAGCGGAGTTGCGTCTTCTGAGGTTCTGGGAAGCTCACAATGTCTGGAAAGGTAGAGAGCTTATGAGTGTTGACAATTGGTTAAACTAATTTAAATGAAACTTTTAAAACTTACTAGTTGACGTTCTCAAGAAAGCAAACTAGTTGAGCCAAGGTTGTGGACATAAGCTCCTTTCCCACCACGGTCACTACGCTTGTTCTTCGAGTTGGTTTCTGACTGGGCCTTTGTTTCTGGTTTCCCCCAATGAACTATCAACTCCTCCAAAACAGTCAGGCTGACGTTCTTAGGGTTTTCCCAGCCTCCCACACTTTTTTCCACTCACTGATTCGACCGCTGTAGTATCTAGTAGCGTATCGATCAAATGAGATCTTCACTCTCCCAGTCAATCCTGAATCCCAATTGTACTCTTGCTACAAATGCAATTAAAAAGAAAAAATTTAATGTTAGAAATATAAAGATAAAAATGAAGTATTTACAAATATAAAAACTCTACCGCAAATTGCCGAAACCAGAGGTTGCGGTAGCGTGGAGGAATCTCTGCATATGTCGGCCAACCTTTCGGTAGCAAACCAGAGTAAACAATTCTCAGAAGACTTTTGCTGACACCACTCTCTGATAATCCAAACCTGGAAAACGAAAAAAAAACATAATTAGTTGTAAACTTATTTGATATAAAACAATTAAGTACTTTTAGAACTGAAAAATTACCAAGTGGTGTTTGGAATGGTTTTATAATTAGGATTGAGACGTGGAAGAGTTTCTCGGCCAGGTTGCCGGATCAACTCGTCAATGTCCATGTCAGTCGACAATGGCTGTCCATCCTGAGAAGGTGCGGATGGTGATTCCCGAGATACAAAAGGCGCTGAAGAACTACTAGTACCTCGAGATAAAGGACGTCGAGACTGTGTAGGTGTTCCAGACCTTTAGAGAAAAAAATTGGTTACCATCAATCAAAACAAACAATAACAACACAATTCCTAAAATCAAAGCTCCGAGTCAATTCTAAACTAACGAAAACAAGGAAAACCTTAACAAACAAAACAATAACAACACAGTCCAGTAAAATAAAAATTCCAAAATCATCCAATCCAACATCCTAACAACAATCTAACATAATATATAAATAAGGAATCAAATCTTACATGATTTTAGTGGAGATTTGGGATGAGATGAGTGAAAAGGGCGAAGAAAACCCTTTGCTTTCCGTCGGAGAGAGAGACGCGACATATGGTTTTAGAGAGAAAGAATAATGGGGAAGGAAAATAAATTCCCATTTATATATAAAACCATTCCCGACGGATTTTTTCTCTCGCGAATCCATAAGTAAATTTCACCCAAAAAATTGGCGGTACTGGTTCCCGGGTTTATTTCGATAACCGGCAAATTACCGACCGCTTACCGACAAAATATAGGCCGAACCGTAATCAGTCGGTAAACTGTTGGTTATTGATCTTCATTGGTCTCCGAAAACTTGCAAAAGATGTTTATCCGTCGGGAATCGGTAGGGTATACCCATCTTTTTGCATGTAAATTGATTGGTCTACAAAACCCCATGTCGTCGGGTATCCGTGGGTACTTGTACGTCAATTCCTCACAAATTACCTACGGACTACCTTCTGCGTACCTTCGGAGTTCCTACAGATTGGGGTTTCGGTGTCTTGTAACCGTTATAATTTGGTTCTCAATATTGTTTGTGGGTTATACAAACCATATATAAGGTTGTATGACACCAGACATGATCTAAACATTGTAAACCAATCTGTCAATAATCCACCGTCAACCGAATCCGTAAGAATACATTACATTAAATGCCATATATAAAAATATCCACGTATCCCCTATGAATCGCCGACGGATTATGTTTTATTGATTTTAAAAGACATACAAATTAAATAAGTGATTATAAAAGGGGATATCATAAAAATGGTTTTTAAAGACGACCATATTAAATTAGTGATTATAAATGGGATTTCATAAAATTGATTTTAAAATAACTATTTTTTAAATAAGTGATTATAAAATGAGATTGCATAAAAATATAGAAAGTAGTTCAAGTTTATTTCATCTACTCTGAATCTGAAGAAAAAATTAATACAATACAAGTATTTTGATCTACTCTGAATCTGAAGAAGGATCAGAAGAACATGAATCTGAATCGTTGCCATACTCTCCAATCTCGGCCTCTGATTCCGAGTGCACAACATCATCTTCTCCAAAACGGGTTAAATCAACAACAAGTTCAACAGCTGCTAAATCCTCAGTAGGATATAGATGGCTGCTAGAGTTTGGTTGCAATGGCTCAGAAACTCCTTCTACTCGCCCTCTTGGATTGATTGACGTTACAGTGATCCAAGGATCATCTCTCTGCCTAACCCGTGGATAACGGATATAGCAAACCTGAAAAAACGAAGCATAATAACTCAGTATATATATAGATTTATATTTTAATATTATTACTCATGAAACCAAATTGAATTCAAAGACGACAAACCTGATCAGCTTGTGAAGCAAGAATGAATGGATCGTAATACTGTAATTTCCGTTGCAAATGTACTGATCTAACACCAAATGCGTCTATCTCCACTCCACGGCCAAGAGTGTAGTCGTACCAATCACAATAGAATATCGTGCACCTCAATCCTATCATTCCCGGAAACCAAATTTCCAAAATTTCGCATATGTTACCGTAGTACACATCATCACCAGATGACGAGGAAACACCAGAATCATTGGTTCTCCTCGAACTGCCATCCTTTTGAACTGCAAATGAATATCCCCGACTGCAATATCTCGGATATGACTTCGCTACATAGTCTGGGCCGTAAACAAACTCACGTAACCAGTCATCAATGTGTTGCCCACAGTCTAGACAATGTGCAACCTATTAAAAATACAGTTTATAGTCGAAGTTAAATATTTTATATCATTAAGCTTCAATTTATTAATAAAAAAACCTACATATTTCGAAAGCCATCCCGCAAATTGGGTTTGCTTTGGGTGTTCAAGTTGATCTTATGTCGCATCCTGTACTGAGAACGCATTTCTGCCATGTATTTCCTGTACACGAGTACACAAATGTTAGACATAATATGTAAAAAAATAATTCTCAATTTGTACAATATTGTTTTCAATTTTTTTTTTGTATGTACCTCTCATATGGAAGAACTTCTTCACAGTTGGTGAGTAGATATGTTTGCAAATGCGTACGTTCAGCCTCAGTAAGTCTTTGGATTTTCGATTTTCCACTATGTCGCCCAATTTGTGTGAACATGTTTGGAACGGAAACATAGTAACTTGCCTTTTCACCTCTGTCATCATGGCGGCTAGGTCTTCGACTTTTTGTTCGAACTTCAGATGGGAAATAGTATTCAACAAAGTTTGATGTTTCTTCATTGATGCTCTGTGCCACTATAGAGCCCTCGATCTTACTTAAATTTTTGACCATCTTCTTCAGATGAAACATATACCGCTCGAAAACATACATCCATCTATACTGCACATGACCACCAAGTTCCAATTCTCTTGCGAGATGAATACAAAGATGTTCCATAACATCAAAAAATGATGGAGGAAATATTGTCTCGAGGTTGCAAAGAATCACAGGTATGTTATCCTTCAAATTGCGAACTCCATCTACTGTGACTGATCTCGTGCATAAATCACGAAAGAAAACAATTATACCTGCAAGTGAAATACCAAATATGTAAGTAAATATAAATCCTTATTTATTTAATGATAATTTGTTAATATAAAATATACCTGCAATTGCTTCATGCACCTTTCGTGGTAATAGTCCAGAAAAGGCAAACAGAAGGAGACGCTGCATCACCACGTGACAGTCGTAGCTTTTCATACCAATAAACTTTCCTTCATTTTTATCAACACAATTACGCAAGTTAGATGCGTAGCCGTCTGGAAATTTGACGCCATGTATAATCCAATCAAAGAGCTCTGCCTTCCCAGCTGCATCCAATCGATAAATGGGAGGAGGACTTTTTCCTTGCGCATCAACATGAAGTTCACTTCGAGAACAAATATCAACCAAATCATATCTAGACTTCAAGTTATCTTTTGTCTTGCCTTGGACATTAAGGATAGTGTTCATCAAATTGTCGAAAAAGTTCTTCTCAACATGCATGACATCCAAATTATGCCGCAACAAATGATTTTCCCAATATGGCAAATCCCAAAAAATACTCTTCTTATGCCAGTTGTGATATTCTCCAACACCGCCGACTGGGTAATGTCCGTTTCCACCTAACTCTGGCGTGCTCTCAACACCGAAATCTCTTAACTGTTCCACTATATAAGTCCCACTAACTTCAGGAGGTGGACTGTCAAATACCTTCTTATTCTTCGTAAATAATGTCGTACTCTTACGATATGGATGATCATGTGGGAGAAATCGCCTGTGACAGTCAAACCAGCACGTCTTTCGTCCGTGTTTTAGTTGGAAAGCATCTGTGTTGTCTTGGCAGTATGGACAAGAGAGCCTCCCATGAGTCGCCCATCCAGATAACATACCATATGCTGGAAAATCACTTATTGTCCACATAAGGACTGTTCGCATCTGAAAGTTTTCTTTGCACGAAACATCATATGTACGAGCACCATGCTCCCATAGTAATTTCAGCTCATATATCAATGGCTGAAGAAACACATCAAGTGATGTCTTAAGATGCTCTGGACCGGGGACAAGAATGGAGAGGAACAAAAACTCTCGCCGCATGCACAAATTTGGCGGTAAGTTGTAAGGTGTCAGAATGACTGGTCATATAGAATATTGTCTTCCATGCTTTCCGAAAGGGCTGAAACCATCTGTAGATAATCCAATGTAGACATTTCTTCTCTCATACGCAAATTCAGGATATGTTGATTGGAAATGCTTCCAAGCTTTTGCATCTGGAGGGTGTGTAATCTGACCATCTGTAGAATGCTCTGCATGCCATCTCATTGTTCCTGTTGTGCGTTCAGACTGGTATAGCCTCTTTAATCTTTCTGTCAGCGGCAAATACCACATTCGTTTATATGGAACCGGAACTCTTCCGCTTGTCTCCTGGAACCGAGGTTTTTGACAAAATTTACACTTTTTCCGGTTCTCATCCTCTCTCCAATAAATCATGCAGTTATCGATGCACACATCTATCACCTGATACGGTAAACCAAGCCCAACAACCAATTTCTGAACCTCATAGTATGAACCGGGTGCAAGATTATCTTCAGGTAGAACATCGCGCACAAAATCAACAATCGCATCCACACATTCTTCAGCCAAATTATAGTCTGTTTTTAGCGTCATCAATCTACTTGCAGATGATAAAGGTGAATGACCATCTCTACACCCTTTGTATAATGGTTGTTTCGCTGCATCTAGCATTTCAAAAAATCTCATAGCTTCTAAATTGGGTACTTCTCGTCTATCTTCATCCTCTTCTTGAGAAGGAAAATTTTCTCTATATGCATTATTTACCATCTGCATAGTACCTAAACCAAAATCTCCATCCGTGCTAGGTTCATCTACCCTATCCACAGTCTGAGGTTCGCTAGTACTAGCATAATCTAATATTTGTTCTCCATGAAGATACCATCTCTTGTAACCCGACATAAACCCTTTTAAATATAGATGCCTCCAGATATCCATCTTCTTAATTTTTCTATTATTTTTACAAATAGAACATGGACATATCAACTTACCGTTTGGTGCTTCCGGTAGTCGTTCCAGTAACGCCATGAATTCTTGAACACCACGTGAATATTCTTCCGTAAGTAGCTTTGTATTTGGATCCATATGAGGTTGATCCATCCAAGAACGAAAATAATTGTAAGAAACCATGTTTTTTTTGCTCTGATTTAAGTTGTGAATGAATGAATGAGGGAAAGACGTTATTTATAGAAAAAAGTTGATAGATTACCGACGGATGTTTGGGTCGAGAATCCGTAGGGAATTTTTAATTATCAAACGGTCATAAAACTGCTAAATTATCCGTCGAGAATCTGTCGGTATTTACCGACGGATTACTGACAAACTTGATATTCCTACGGAGTGCGTAGGTAAACGGTCGGAGATCTCAACTGTCACTTAACAGATAGATTTATTCCTCGGGAATATGTCGGTAAGTTACCGACGAGCTTATTATTGTCAGAAACCCCTCGATATTTTCTGACGAATTTTGGGTCGTCGAATTTCGGTCGGGAAATATCAATGACATCCCGACGAGTTCTCGGGAAATGTATTCCGACCAATATTTGTCGGTTTTCTCTCAGTAAATACCGACCGATTTTTTTCCGTGGGGAATTCCGTCGGGAACCTCTTTGTTTTCTTGTAGTGCATATAAACTTTTGTGAAAAGAAAATTATACATGTATTTTCAGAGAAAAAAATTGATGTACTTAGTTTATTGACCCCTGCCAATTATATCTAATACCAAGTTGACCCCTCTAAAATAAATTGCTGCCACCGCCACTGCATATAATCCTATAATTCTCAATTTTCAAATTAGTTTCCTAAAACCAAAATGAGCAAGGAAAAAAAAGAAGAAAAGATGATTATGTTGATCCATATGAATGACTAAAATGGAAAGTTATGCTCTAAAGTGGAAATATCCCTTAGACCATCCGCAATGGTGAGACTCATTGAAGTCCTTAGCACAAGGGCATTTCAGATTAATTTTGAATTTTTTGGATTTTTCTAAAAAAAAAAAAAAAAAAAAGATGCCCATTCCCGGGCCGCCACGTAGTCAATGAGACCCGTGAACAGTGTAAAGATCAATCCTTATCAAAGGATTTTAAGGATTCTTTTTTGCACGAACTCTAAAAAAGTGAACTTCACATCCTCTAAGGATTCCCTTAAGAAGTCTCATTGTGGATGCTCTTAGTCCTTAGGTCTTACCTCCTTTTTCTTTACTTTATTATGCACACGCAAAAAACGATCATGTATCCCTTAATCTACTTTATTCACATCATCCCGATCGTCAATATCTACCACCTTCCTAATACATAGATTACCATTTACCACCTTCTTCATCTACTTCTTCTTATATACATGAACCTCACACGTTTTAGAACACTAGATTTTGAGGCTCGTGTATATATCAAACTAATCTATGTATGTGTGTGATTTTTTTTTTTGAAAGACCGTGTGTGAATCAAGTATATATTTATTGTATGTATTAAGATTGTAGATTGTAGGTGTGTAAGAAGAGAGAATCTAGTGGGCCGCAAAAAAGGAGAGAAACTGACAGAGCACGTGACAAGAGACAGAGAAACAAACAGAGTAGTGAACAGTCTTACTCTCTTTTAATGAACCCAACTCTCTCTCAATATTATTTCTGATTCTTCACATGTCTTTCTCTTCTTTCTTATTCCCTATTCTATAAACCTATATAATGCCTGCAAAAATATTTAATAAAAACGACAAAATATTCCACAATTTATTTTTAAAAACAAAGGTATTCACTTCACTTGCAAGTTGCAACCAAACAAACCTAGTCCCCCTCTTTATCCAATGGTCTCTTCCGTGCTCTCTACTTCACAAATAAAACATTTTTCTTTCTTCCTTATTTACCATTTTGTGACACCTAAAGAACGACAGATACCACATTTTTCTACATAGCTCATCAGAATATAAAATTAATTATATAATTATATTATATGAAGATATACAAGAGTTATTCTTGGATTCATCCCCTAGGGTGAACCTTTAGATTCCTCAACCAATATCATTTCATTATTTCAAATTCGATATCTTTTAAAAAAAGAAACAAAATATTATCGAGTTATATTATGTTTTTTAAAAAAAAGTACAAAAAAATAGCAGCTACAGAAAAAAGAATTAAAAAAATCTTTTTAACGTCTTCAGCAAAACACTAAACCCTAAATCATAATCCCTAAACCCTTAGGTAAATCCTAAACCCTTGGGTAAACTCTAAACCTTTGGATAAACCCTAAATCCTTGGATTAATCCTAAACTCTAAATAAAAACACTAAACCCTAAAACTCTAAACTCTAAATCCTAAACCCTAAACCGTTGAGTGTTTTAGTGTTTAGTGATTTTGATTTAGAGTTTAAGATTTATCCTAGAGTTTAGGGTTTACCCAAGGCTTTAGGGTTTAGGGATTAAGATTTAGGGTTTAATGTTTTGCTGACGACGTTAAAAATATATTTTTTGTAATTACTACTATTTTTTATTTATTTCTTTTTACTTTTTAATTTTTAAAAAATAATATAATTTGATAATATTTTGTTTTCTTTTTTAAAAGATATCGAATATAAAATAACACGATCCTATTGGTTGGTACTCCAGGATAAGACTTAATATTATTTGGCCAAAAACCCCACCTGACATATCTTTCACTATTGTGGGTGCTCTTATGATTTTAGTTTTGTTTTTGTAGTAAGCAAAGCTTAAAGCTTAAAGCTTAAATATTTAATCTTTAGTTAGAAAAACTTTGGTTCTTTCTTCTCGAGTCCGAGATTTGTGCAGAGATACAAGAAGAAGCTCTTCACCAATTTGTATTCAACACATCTATCAGTTGAAAAAAAGATTGCCACCAAAAATCAATGTACTTTTATTTCACACAACATATTTATGGGTTTAATGTTAAAGAAAGATGTGAAGAGAGAGAAAAAAATTGGGAAGTGAGGAAAGAGTAGTCAGAGAGACATGAGCATCAAGTGCTGTAGAAGAAGTAACAGAGACATGAGCATCAAGTGCCTGAGAGTCTCTTCAGATTTGCCAGTCTTTGTATGACCACACTCTTCTTCCCTTCCTTACATTTTATCTACCTATTATAACACTTACAATATTGGATATTTTAATGTTGTTTTGATTTTACACAACATGGCAAAACTCCTTAAAAGCTCTGGTCCTCGTCATCTGACAATTTTTTTATTCCTTACAAAGTTATATATATATATATATATATTTATATATATTTCTTAGATTTTACTTTATGAATGTTGTGTGATATAAATATTTCAGTTAAATATTAAGTAATATAAAATCATGCTTTGACTTTTATTTTAAAAAAATCCCCATGCAAAACCCTAATTTTAAATTGTTTTATGGTAATAGAGTGTGACTAATTGATAGTAATCTCCATTATGTAATAACTTTTATCTTCTCTCTAACTATAAAAGTAGGTATATATAAAAGAGGGACAGGCCTCCTGCAGAGGGAGAAGCTAGCTAGTGTGCATGCAAGTTGCATCTGAGGAGTATATGTTTAGAGAGAGAGAGAGATCAATTCAGAGGAAAAAGTGACAGAAAGTGGTCTTCTTTGTCTGTCTCTGTCCTAAACTCAGGAGCCCTAGCTAATCTCTGAATCCATCAAGAAAGCTACATAACCCTTTGAGGAAAGCTAGAGAAGAAGAAAGATGATGAACCTTAACGGAACTAGTGGGAGAACAATAGACAGGCCTCCATTTACACCAACACAATGGCAAGAACTGGAGCATCAAGCCCTAATTTACAAGTACATGGTCTCAGGTGTTCCTGTCCCTCCTGAGCTCATCTTTTCGATTAGAAGAAGCTTGGACTCTTCCTTGGTCTCTAGACTCCTCCCTCACCAATCCAGTAAGCCCTAAACTTAATTATTATTTTTATATTTTTGTTGATTTAAATTAAGGTTTTAACTAGGGTTTTATATCAAACATCATGATAACTTTAGGTTCTTGGTTAATTGAATGATGCAGTTGGGTGGGGATACTACCAGATGGGATTAGGGAGAAAACCGGATCCAGAACCAGGAAGATGCAGAAGAACAGATGGTAAGAAGTGGAGATGCTCAAGAGAAGCACACCCAGATTCAAAGTATTGTGAAAAACACATGCACAGAGGAAGAAACCGTGCCAAGAAAGCTCTTGATCAGAATCAGACAACTGCTCCTTCAACATCACCATCTCTTTCTTTCCCCAACAAAGACAACCCAATAAGCCCCACCTTGTCTTCTTCTTCCTCTAGTTTCATTGACACTTACAGTAGGTTTGGTGTTGGTAGTAGTAATAGTAGAGGTTACTTCAACAACCATTCTCTTGATTATCCTTATCCTTCTTCTTGTTCACCTAAACAACAACAAACTCTTGAGCATGCTTCTGCTTTGTCACTTCATCAAAACACATCTACTTCTCAGTTCAATGTCTTAGCTTCTGAAACTGACCACAAAGACTTCAGGTTCTGTGCTTTGTCTTTTATTCTTGAAAATTTTGTGAAGCCATGATCTTTAATTATAACAAAATCTTTGTTTTAATTATGATTTCAGACATTTTCAAGGGATTGGGGAGAGAACTTTCTTCCCAGAAGCTTCTAAAAGCTTTCAAGAGTCTCCATACCATCACCAAGAAGCGCTAGCAACAGCATTGAATGATCCCTACCACGATAGTAGTTCTGATCATCATCACACATACTCATCCTCATCATCTCGACATCGAGATTATCACCAACAACAACAACATTTCGTTTTGGGGGCCGACGAGTTCAACAAGTCCACAAGAACCGTCTTCTCAAACACATCTAGACAAGGTCATCAGGAAGAGGAGAAAGATTCACCGAAAATAAAGAAGTCTCTTCATCATTTCTTTGGTGAGGACTGGGCACAGATCAAGAACGCTTCAGATTCTTGGCTTGACCTTTCTTCCCAGTCAAGACTCGACACTGGTAATCTTCTATCTTATATGTGCTAATAGCTAGATAACTAGGATAAGACTTAGCCTTGCCCATGGTGAATTTATATGAAAATTATTTAAGAAATATCGTATGGAAATATAAAATTTATATTCTTAATCGAATTAATATTTTTGGCTCTTAAACAATTTTTTTAATTTTTTTTGTTAATTATATAATTTGTTTACTTATGAGATGATCCCATTTTTAAAAATATTTTAGGTAAAAAAATCACTAATCTCAAAAGAACCTAACGTTTATGCCCAAGAATCTCAGGCCTACTATTTGGTTACAATGAAACTATGTCAGCTCACTTTTATATCATGATTGAGAAATTTAAAAATTAATTATGGTCAACAGAAGTTTACGTTGTCAATCCTATCTATCTTCGATATTTTTCTTATTTTTGTGTCACTTTTTTCATTTTGGTTATTGCTCGATATAAATATTGATTTTTGAGTTTATTTTCATTTCGTTATTTTGTTTTGCTATGAGATTTAGAAAATGTTTAAGATCTAAAATTATTAAAGAGATACATACTTATGTTAAGATCCGCGTATTGTGCAGAATAAATATTTTATATTTATTACTTATTTTATGTTTTTCTGCCTATTATTAAATAATAAAATAATTATTATATATTAAATAACTAAGAAATCAATTACTATTATGTAATAAATTGGTGTGCGCATATAAATCAAACGACCGCTGTTGTTTATTCACAATCATTTTTAGGATAAATAAATCAAAACAATCAATTTATCTATCGTATATGATATATAATTAAATTTAAATGATATTAACATATATATAGTATATTTTTAATATGAATATTTATTAAATGAGATTTCTACTCATATGATTTTATGATTATTTGCATATTTGTATAACAAAACTTTACACCAACGATTTTTTTTTAATGTGAAATGTTTAGTGGTTTCAATAATTTATAATCATTTAAAAAAACAATGAAGATTTCAAAATTAAAATATTAACTTTTCAATATATGTTCAACGCAGATATCAAAATATAAGTATGCATTTTCATACGATGAATAGTTTAATTTAAACAATATGAAATATATATATATATATATATATATATAACATAAACACCTATTAAAATAAAATTATTTATTCATATGATTTTATAATCATTGTATTTTATTATAGAAAAAAAATTAAACCTTGATCACAAAAGTTTATGTGAAACTTTTAACAATTTTAGTAATTTATACTCGTTTTGAAAAATTCAAAATACTACATATATAAAAAAAATTAAATTTTTATTATATGATTAATGTAATTGTGTAATTTATTTTAATAATAAATAATTAAACAAAAATGATAGAAAGTATTCCGTTTGTTAGCAAATCTTTATTATTTAAAATCATTAATTTCTATATATATCTTAATTACATTAGGTAATTTCGTAGGTTTTATTTAAGGAAATAATATATAATAATTTCAATGTGATAAATGAATTGTCCATAATGAACATACTATATAATATAACATTTCCTAGCAATTTAATTTTGGACTAACAAAATTCTCAATTGATTCTCAAACCGCCGAGTAATCAAAATTAGCATTCCAATTACGTGACAAGTCAGAATGATATTTTTTTAATTAATATAAACTACGTGTTATAACTTTTTAAATGTTTCTTTATCAATAGACAGGGGATAACAATTTTAATTTACTGATTGTTTTTAATAATTTAGCTTTGATTTCTCACGTAGCTGAATAAGGTCAGATAGGATCAATGACGGGTCTGCACCAACACACACAAGTTTGAAACGTTGAAGGGTCACATTTCATCTATTTCCGTGGGACATTGGAACAACACACTGTTTACGGAGACCCTGTATGTGTACATTTATGTCTGAACTCTCAATTGTATCTATGTTTTGTGTTTAGAGGTCCAACAAGAAAAGTGATCCGACATCTATATCTGTGTTTCTCTGGCTTTTCTCCAGCTACTGTTTTCTTATCGTTTTATTTTATTTGGTTGTAGCTGAAAGAAACACTATATATATCGATTTGTTTTTTAGGACGCAAGCATCTTTAATTGCTTACTTATGAAATTATTTTATTTGCGATTACATGTTAAATAATACTGTATAAAAAAGATGTAGGCTAAACATTTGAAAAGGGGAAGCCTTTTTTCAAAAAAAAAAAAACATTTGAAAAGGGGTAATAATCATAGCTTAATCTGAAATTACGAAGATTCTGGATAAAGCAAATAAATGTATATTGAGATTAAACACAGGTCAAATGACGTTTACAGAGTAAGTTATTAAAATATTTAACATGAAAGCATTATAGATTTTGTCGTTCAGGGAAGAACAAGCAATCATAAACAACTTATGGTTGCTTCCTTTCCATGCATGTGCTTCTTAAGCATAAGGAACGAAGACGAGTTAAAAAGATCAACATCATTGACTCTTAAGTATAAAAGTTTTACGTGCGTATGATTACTTGGAATCATTATCACAATAATTATTATTCTATTCCAATTTTCATACTATTATAATATATTTATCTAAATGGTGAGCATCTAAAAAGGCTTGTTGCCAACGAAGATTCCGTGAACGGAAACAGGTCCAGATCAAAACCAGCACATCTTTGCTCAGTCATACCAAGCAAAAAACGCGTCTTATAACACTTTCAAAGAAGGGAACAACATCATCATCTTCTTCAACCATGTGTCCTGACCGTACCAGTATGCTGTTACCCGAATCTGGTCATGAAACTTTCAGAACAAGCAGGAATTACCTAAAAACTAAAAAGTATATAAACTACTCATGATCGGTGTTAGCCAACAGCTCTTCAAATACCACTAGCTCTCTAACCAAAACAAACCAGACCGCAAAACCAGATGGGTTATCAATTCCCATTTTCCATACGACTTTTCTATAGTTTGAACTTTGCAACATTAAGATGAAGAACTAGAATGTACATAACCAAGATTTCGACACCAAAGATTCAGCATTCTCTGATTCTAATTTCAAAGAGCTATCAAAGACAAAAGAACCTTAACATTGTTTTCTGTTTTGAAGAGCTATCACTTACAGGTTACAGCCTAATCGGTTCCTCCTACCTAAAAAAAAATGTCTCAAACGTCAAACTCATACCTGAGAGAAATTGACAAATAACCTGTTGTGTCTAAGAAAAGCAAAACATAGAGAAAGAAACTTGAATCTTCCTACCATACTCTGCCACGATTCTCACTACAACATCACACGATATATCGCACAATATGCATAAACAGAGGATTTGTGTACAACCCTGAATCATTTTGAGAATGTAAAACAAGAATATTCAAAGGAACGAACTCACAAAATGATATTATATATCCTTTTTTTTTTCTGGTGTTGAACATTCTCACAGAATGGCTTAAAAGAACAATATTACATGACTTGAGAGCCACTCGTTCTTTCTCACTCGCTCGACACCTCTCTGTTTTTCACTCTAGTTAGCATCATTAGGCACGTAAAAATGAAAAACAAAACCTACACGACCTTAAAAAAAGAACAAAAAAATATTATAAAGAAAGAAAAAAATGAACTTTGTCAAACCCAGAATGTACCCATTTACAGAGGAAGTCTTGATGATCCGATAAGGAGGGAGAAAGGCTATGATGAAAATTCAATAAAGTTTCTCCCTTTGGAATCAGCAAGCATGTGTCATCCTTAAAAGCTGCTTTCTTTTGAAAACCAAGAAGGTAACAACGCATATCTGCAGCATCGCTGCGAACCCAGCAAATACAAGACCCACCGTCTTCCCTGTGTTTAATCCACTCTTCTCCGGCTGCTTGAAGATCCGTGGTGGCGGTGGAGATGGCGGCCGTAGCCTCCGTGATTTGTTTCTGTTAGGTTGTGGAGGAGAAGCTAAAGCACGCGGCGGAGGAGGGGGTTTTGGAATCGGCGGCGATGGTGAAGGTGGAGAATGAGGCGGAGGCGGTGGTGACGGTGAAGGAGGTGGCGGAGGAGCAATGAGAATGCCAATGCTGTTTTGAGGCGGCGGAGGCGTGTTAGCTTGAGGACTCGGTGGAGGAGGACGTGGCGGTGTATTGTCTCCTGATTGTTTCAATGGCGGAGGAGGAGGAGGCGAGAGATTCTGGAGCAGAGGAGGAGGTGGTGATACAGTTTGAGCTTGACCTTGTTGTGATTGGACGAAGAGGAAGCTGAGAATCATACCGAGAAGTAAAACATTCAAATTCAAAAACTCCATTAATCACCGATCCAGATCGAAACGAAACGACTCTTCTTCCTTTTGCCGTTCAGCGCATAGTTGAATCGGATTGTAGCATGGAAGATCTGGTCAACGGAAGAAGAAGACGATTGGTGTTTGTTGATTCAGGAGAGAAATCGAGGGAAAGAGTTTCTCCTCCGTTTCTTCCTCTCCCTCTCCCTGTTTCCTGATTAAGTCGAGAAGCAAGCAAGAATCAAGGAATCTCGAATCTGACCAAGGGAGCTGGGAGCAACTAGGTTAGAGGTTTCTGTATCTCCCCTAAATCGACGAATCGGATTCCATGGAGAGGGGTCAGCGAATTATCAGAGACCGAATACGAGGAAAACTTTCTGGTTTAATTTTCCGGGAAAATCCAGAGAGGGGAGAGAGGGGGGCAAGTAACGGTTTAGGGCTAAATCTGGAGGAGGGAGGAAGAGAGAGATTGAGGAGAAAATGTAGATTTTTGATTTTAACAACCTCTCTTTGCTGTAAAACTGCGGGATCCAATTGTCTATCCTTTGACCTCGTAGGCCCTCATACATTGTTAATGGGCCTAGTGTCACGGCCCGCAAAAAATCAGTAATTGGATTGGCTCAAAATGACTAGTTTACCCTTATAGATAATTAATTGAGAAAAATTCAAGTGAGCCCAACGTTAATTGGGCCCAAACACAGTTAATTGCCCGCTCAAATCTACACGGTCACTAAGGAAGCAGAGACCATATTGGTTTACGCTGCACTTCTCCGTAGGTGATTAACGATCGGTTTCTTGTAGCTAGCGCTCTTCTTTCTTTTCATCACTCTGCGAAGAAGCAGTTACTCTCACTCAGCTCCGACTATCGTTTTCTCCAAGATTCATGGTGGTGAATCGTTTACCGTCACTCCTCTCCGCGCGAAGCTTAGCTCTGTATTAAACCCTAACTCGCCGCGTCGGAAGCAATCGAGCTCGTCCCTCTTCGGTGCATTCGCCTACACTTGCGCCGGCGATTTGGTTTCTAATCGGGATAGAGTTTTTGAGGTATTGAATAATCTTATTAGGCGCTTATCTCTGGATTTGTACGTTGCTCCGTTATTCTTTCGCGTTATCGGGGAGGATTTTGAGAATTTGGTTGATTCAGGTGGAAGAGTAGCATAATGGTAACAAGATTATATTGGGGGAAGATACTGAACACGATACCACTGCTTCATTTATATGATATGCGCTTTTGTCTTACTAGATCGATTCATGGATTTAGATGTAACTTTCGCATAGCGGTTAGATCTAACTATCAAAATTTGAGAAAATATTGTTTCCGTAAAAATTACTTTTATCAAGCTATCTGTTTTACTTTTTTCCAACTCCCTATCGTTCTTAGTTTGAACAGTTTAAGGCTAGAATGAGTGGGGAAGACGGAAGCTTGAAGAGGCATTCGCGTGATAGTTTAGTGTACCTCACAACATGTATGATTGGGCATCTCGTGCAAGCGCATCTAAAAAATGGATCGGTTTATAGTGGTATATTTCATGCTGCTGATGTGGACAAGGATTTTGGTGAGGCTCTGAATGAGAATTTTTTTTGTTTTTTTTCTTAGATATGTGAAGCATAGGAAAACACTACTATGTCTTGCCTTTTCTTGAAACTTCCAGGAATTGTTCTAAAGATGGCATCCTTGGTTAAAGACGGTACTTTCAGAAAGCCACCGTACAAGACATTCATTATTCCTGCGGATGAGCTTGTGCAAGTTGTTGCTAAGGTGTGCTTCCTTTTATTAATTACATGCGAACTTTTGTTTCTGTTCAAGTTTATGTCAATGCGTTACATTGCACGTTGAGATTTGATATCTTCATTCCTTTTATGATTGATGTTGGTGTTAGGATCTCTCCGTAGTGAGTGACGGCAAGTTAAATGCCGTTCAGAGGGAGAAGTCGGTGGAGCTTTTGACGGATTCTTCTATATCGAAGCCTTGTCGTGTTGTTCAGAGAAGCGAGCGAAAACCCAGGGTACTTGACGGTGAAGCTCCTGAGGGTCTGGATAATGTGTTTGATGAGTCTTGCAAAAGGTATGTATGTATACATATTTGAATTTCATGAAAATTTATTTATTGGATGCTTCTATGCAAATTTATTTCTTATCTGAACAGTTTAGACGAGAGACTGGTGGGAATGAAATGAATGGATTATTTTTCTATCTTTAGGCTGATTGTGATCTTCCTTTTGGAAAGCTTTTATCTTTCTATCTCTCTGTTGAGCTAGATTTTTTTTTTAGTGAAAGCATATAGTATATTGTGAGAAAGATCCCTTGGTGAATGTCCATAAGAGTAGGAAGACTGCAGTTTAAGCCTTTAAGGTATATATGATCGCTGGAGAATGATAAAGTCCTTTTCTTTATCCCTCTACCCTCATAATCTTGAGCATAGATTATTGGTAGCTGAGTATACGTGTCTTGTATGTCTGTACAGTGAAGAACAAGTGCTCAAAGCTACACCTCTAATGGTGTCATTTCAACTAAAGGTATCTTCTCTTTCTCTGCTCTGTATGATTCTGGCTTGCTGTAGGGTTTAGTGTTTTCTCGATATTTGTGTTCGCTTAAAACATAACCTTGCAATGAAGAAAGTTACTCTTTTAGTTTTTACTTTGATGGTCTCTCTTTGAGTTGCCATTCTCAGTGTTGATGCATATACTTTGTCCATTCAGGTTCAAGAAAGTACAAGTCTTGTTCAAACTGTGGAAGAAGAAAATTCGCCCGGCAAGGAATCTGCTGAGGCGCCACCCTCAAGTATGAGTTCAAGTCAGCTGACGTATAGGCCTGAAGAGTGGAAAGAGGAAGGTATCAAATCATTCTTCAAAGTGGCGACTGGAGCGTCTCGAGAAGCCGCTATTGCTTGCCTCAGTAATTGCAAGTGGAATCAAGACGACGCCATCAGTTATTTCTTTGGAGATTACACAGAAGCTGTATGTAACCTTCTGACTTGCTCTTTTCTCGATGTGTTTTCTTGATGGTCTCTCTCTCTCTTTGAGTTGCCATTCTCAGTGTTGATGTATATACTGCTTCCATCTGTCCATTCAGATTCAAGATAGTACAAGTCCCGTTAAGGAATCTGCTGAGGCGCTGTCGTCAAGTATGAGTTCGATTGTCAAATCATTCTGCGATGTGGTTATTGTAGCGTCTAGAAAAGACGCAGAAGCTTGCCTTAGTCACTGCAAGTGGAATCAAGAAGACGCCATCAGTTATTTCTTTGGAGAATACACAGAAGCTAATCCTGAAATTGCGTGGTCTCAGGCAGTATGTAACCTTCTGTTCCTTTGCACTTTTTACTATGGTCCTGCTTGTTTTATCGAGTTGTGTATGCTAAAAGCTTTGGGTTCAAACCAAGAACCTAAATCATAGATACATAAGACGAGAAGTTAAAAATATATTATTGTTTTGATGACCTTTCTTTGGATTGACTGGTCTTCTCTGTTTTCATACGATAGTTTTTAGAAGAACGGAGCACAATGTTGTTGGTACACTGCTTGCTTTCTTGCACTTCTCCATTTTACATTCTGAGTATTTATGTTGAAGGGTAGCTTTGATAGTGTTGGCTGAATTGATGCTGATGATTGTATCAATGCCATCCTTTCTTTGCGTCTAAGCATCTTGATAGTTATTTGGTATCATGTTTGGGCCGAAACGCTATGGTTTTTTGTTTCCTTTACTGCTGTTCACATCTGGTTTTCTCAAAGATTCCACTGTTTTCTAATGCATGAATCCGGCACTTCTTTTGATTGTATTTTCCCGTAAGATAGTAATCATGGGTTTCAATGGTATAGATGGAAGAGTAGCATAACGGTAACAAGATTATATTGGGGAAGATGCTGAACACCACACTACTGCTTCTTGTATATGATATGGTTGACTTCTTTTTTGAAAGTATTTTCTAGCAGAACAGTTGTTGATATTTACCATTCATTTTCAATCAGGGTGAGAGTCAGCCCTTTCAGAATGAAACAAATGCAGATCAGAGCTGCTCTATACCTGGTGATCACGCTGGTCACCTTCCCTCTGAACAGCGGTCCAAAGATTTTCCTCCCCAAGACAGCAGTACCAGGTCATTCTTTTGCCATAAGGCTATGGGCTTTTAATCATCGAAAAAACTTCTTTCACAGTTGGATTTTCTTTTCACAAAACAGTGAGAGCCAGTTGGGTGAGCGAAGAAACAACAATAATCCAGAGGGTGCCCACAGTAACAGAGTAAATTCAACTCCATGTTGATTATGCATGTTTATTACTTTATTCAGTGATTGCGTTTGGCGTTGTTCTATTATTTTTAACATTGTTTCTTTGGCTTCCTTTTGTATTTACACAGACACCTGAGAAATCAGTTTCTGGTTCTGGTCATGGAGGTATATTCCACTTATTTCTTACTCTTTTTCTATATCTGCACGCCACTATATTTGTTTATCCGATTTGAATGCCCACAGAAGTCTGAACTTGTTTTCCTGTGCTACACGTAGAAGGCTGCTCACATTTTTTCACTCTGCCTGACACTAATATTTATTTTCACGTTGATCTCAACTGACTATCTACTGGCCGTCAGTAATGTTCCACTCTGATGATGACCTCTTTTAAAGTCGCCAAATGGAATCTAGAAAAGTTGCTTTTGTACACAGGCAGTGGCGAACCTGTTAAGAAAATGTTGTGTGTTTGGAATATAGACATCAAAGAAGGTGGCGGTGGAACCTCGGCGTCGAAGACTGTTGCTGAGAATGAAAGGCAAGTCAGTCAAGTTTCTGGTGAAACAAAATCTGAAAGCGCTTTTGGGCAGTCGGATTCTAGAAGAATTTCAGAGAGCGGCCCAGCTCCACCGACGTCAACTCGTCCTGGACTATCACCAAGCTCGTCAATTAGTTCGTTGCCCTCACCAGAAAAGTCCACTCTTAACCCGAATGCAAAGGTTTACTTTTTCTACTTGATTTGTTCAAACTTTGATAAAGTGTTGGTTGAATTGATGCTGATGATTGTATCAATGCTTTCCTTTCTTTGCGTCTAAGCATCTTGACAGTTATTTGGTATCATGTTTGTGCCGACACGCTATGGTTTTTTGTTTCCTTTACTGCTGTTCACATTTTCGTGCAGAATAATCAACACTACATCTGTTTTTCTCAAAGGTTCCACTGTTTTCTGATGCAGTCCGGCTCTTGTTTATGTTTATTTTGTTCTGTGATGGCGAGGCTATTCTTTTGATTGTATTTTCCCGTAAGATATTAATCATGGGTTCCAATGGTATAGATGGAAGAGTAGCATAATGGTAACAAGATTATATTGGTGAAGATGCTGAACACGACACTACTCTTCATTCATACCACTATAACTTTCGCTGAGCAGTTTTGTCTGTGGATTCACCAAGATGCTATTTTTTCAACTCCCTATCGTTCTTAGTGTGAACAGTTTAAGGCTACAATGAGTGTGGAAGATGGAAGCTTGAAGAGGCATTCACGGGATAGTTTAGTGTACCTCACGACATGTATGATTGGGCATCTCGTGGAAGCGCATCTTAAAAATGGATCGATTTATAGTGGTATATTTCATGCTGCTGATGTGAAGAAGGATTTTGGTGAGGCTCTGATCATAATTTGTTCACTTTCTTAGATATGTGAAGCACAGGAAAACACTACTATTTCTTTTCTAAATTTCTTGAAACTTCCAGGAATTGTTCTAAAGATGGCATCCCTGGTTAAAGACGGTACTTTACCAGGGCATAAATCTCGTTCCCAGTTTGTCAGAAAGCCACCTTACAAGACATTCATTATTCCTGCGGATGAGCTTCTGCAAGTTGTAGCTAAGGTGTGCTTCCTTTTATTAATTATATGCGAACTTTATTTCTGTTTAAGTTTATCTTAATGCGTTATATGGCAGGGAAGGGACATTACGCTGAGATTTGATATTTTCATTCCTTTTATGATTGATGTTGGTGTTAGGATCTCTCCGTATTCAGTGACGGCAAGTTAAAAGCCGTTCAGAGTGAGAAGTCGGTGGAGCTTTTGACGGATTCTTCTATATCAAAGTCCTGTCGTGTTGATCAGGGAAGAGAGCTAAAACCCTGGGTACCTGATGGTGAAGCTCCTGAGGGTCTGGATAATGTGTTTGATAAGCCTTGGAAACGGTATATACATACATATTTTGATTTCATGCAAATTTATCTATTGGATGCTTCATATGCAAATTTGTTAGCTAGATTCTTAAGACCACGGTTTCTTATCTGAACAATTTAGACGAGAGAATGTGGGAATGAAACGAATGGATTATTTTTGTGCTTCCACATTAGGCTGATTGGAGATCTTCCTTTTGGAAAGCTATTATCTTTCTATCTCTCTGTTGAGCAAGATTTTTGTTTATTGAAAGCATATAATATATTGAGAGGAAGAGCCCTTGGTGAATTGTCCATAAGATTAGGAAGATTGCGGTTTCCATATCTCTCACAACATGGCTATTTGCTGGCAGTGGGGGATGGGATCAGTTTAAGGTGAATCAGGAACGGTTTGGAGTAAAGAGCACCTTCAATGAGGAAATGTATACCACACCACTTGACAGAGGTCTTCGGACTAGAGAGCTGGAAGAGAAAGCCGGAGAGATAGCGAGAGAGATTGAGGGTGAAAATACCGGAGATCTTCATGTAGCAGAGGTGATTTTGGGGAGTTTATTTGCGCAACTTGATCTCTACATTTTTGTTGTTGTTATATAACTCTAGATCTCTAATTTCCATGCCTGCAGGAAAGAGGCCTTCAAGTTAATGAGAAATTTGACACTGACGAGGAAGCTAAATACTCAGCTGTCCGTCGAGTTGATGGATTTGATGATAGTGGGTTTGATGAGGAAGACGAGAAATTGCTGGACACTTGCAACGATCAGACTTTCGGTGGTTCATCTACTTCTATTGTCCAGAAGCCAGCTTCTTCTAGTGGCCAGAAGCCAACTTCTTCTAGTGGCAAGGGTTATGGGGTATGGTTGACTTCTTTTTTGAAAGTAGTGTCGAGCAGAACGGTTGTTGATATTTACCATTCATTTTCAATCAGGGTGAGAGCTGCTCGATATCTGATGATCACGCTGGTCACCTTCCCTCTGAACAGCGGTCCAAGGATTTTCCAGCCCAAGGCAGCAGTATCAGGTCATTTTTTTGCCATTAGGCTACGGACTTTTTAATCATCTAAAAGACTTCTCTTACATTGAGAGTTTCTCTTGACATAACAGTGAGAGGCAGTTGGGTGAGCGAAGAAACAACAATAATCCAGAGGTTGCCCGCAGTAACAGAGTAAATTCAACTCCATGTTTATTATGCATGTTTAATCAATGATTGCGTTTGGCGTTCTTCTATTATTTTTTTAACATTGTTTCTTTGGCTTTGTTTTGTATTTACACAGTCACCTGAGGCATCAGTTTCTGGTCATGGAGGTACATGCTACTTCTTTCTTACTCTTTGTTCCTCTTTTCAATTTTAAAAGCATGGCTCATAGTTTTTCTCTCGGCCTGAAACTAATATTTATTTTCACGTTGATCTCAACTGACTATCTACTGGCGCTCTGTAATGTTCCACTGATCGTTACCTCTTTTAAAGTCGCCAAATGGAATCTAGAAAAAGTTGCTTTTGTACACAGGCAGTGGTGACCTGTTGAGAAAATATTGTGTTTGGAATATAGATATCGAAGAAGGTGCAAATCTTGGTGGTGGTGGAACCTCCTCGGCTTCGATGACTGTTGCTGAGAAAGAAAGGCAAGTCAGTCAAGTTTCTGGTGAAAGAAAATCTGAAATCTCTTTTGGTCAGTCGGCTTCTAGAAGAGGTTCAGAGAGCGGCCCAGCTCCGTCGGCGTCAACTCGTCCTGGACTATCATCACCAAGCTCGTCAATTAGTTCGTTGCCGTCATCAGAAAAGTCCATTCTTAACCCGAATGCAAAGGTTTACTTTTTCTACTTGATTTGTTTCAAATTCTTTGTTGTGTTTACTAATCAAAAGTCATTGGGTCTGATCAGGAATTCAAACCATCGCAATCACCAGCTCCTGTACGGCCTCAATCTCCAATTGCAGGTGGCTCATTCTACTACGCTGCTCCAACTCCACCGGTTCAGCAGATGCCTGTAATGCCTGCTGGTTATGGAGTAAGTTCACTTTGTTTTATAGAGCCTAACTTTTACTAAAAAGAAACAAAGCAAAAGTCTCTAAAACTCTGGCCATGTGAAAAATATATGCAGATTCAACCGCAATATCCTGGACAGCAGCAGCTTCTTCGTTATCCTGGCCACGAGTATCCTCAAACTTATTATCCTCCAAATGCACCGCCCCAGGTATGAAGACACTAAGATCACGAAGAACCCTACCTATTATACATCAGTATCACTCTTCACAAAACCAAAATAAGTAAATAAATATTAACGAAATTAGAAAAAGAAGTGTAATGATGAAGGACTTGTTGTGATATTTAGTATCAGCAGTGGCAACAGCTGATGATGCAAGGTCAGGAGCTGATGATGCAAGGTCAGCAACCTAGGCCGCCGGATATGATTTACATGCCGCTGCCTCCTCCTTACCAGCCGGTTATTATTTCCCCTCTTCTTCATCCCTTTTTTTGTTTTTTTTTGGTTTTTGCTTCTTGGATACTGAGATATCTCTCTCTCTCTCTCTCTCTGTTGTGTTTTACAGGGAAATCCACATAATCAAGGATGAGAGTAATAAACAGTTGGCCATGATGTTGTTTTTCTGAGAAGGAAGGACTTAAACGAACTAATCTGTTTTGGTTTATGCTCCTTTCTCTCTCTCTTGCTTAGTCAATTACTGGAACCATTTTCTACTTTTTAGATTCCCCATTGGATTTTAATATCTAGTGTTAAAAGGAAAAAAACAAAAGAACATAACAATGTACTTGTATTCTCTTGAATCTGAAGGTGTACATATTTTAGAGTTTAGGTCATTCTCATGTGTCTTAACTGCATACTCCCTTAATGTGGAATAGAAATTGATGAATTTTCTAAGGTTCTTTAATAGACAAATTATGTAAACAAGAAATGTTAAAACTCTTTTCCAGCTTAAGAATGAACTAACAGAACCATTGTTATTTACATCAAATTAATTATTACTATGTATACATATATGCATGGACTATTATGGTGGGAAACAACTTGTTTAGTCTCGGTTTAGCATAAAATGAAACACAGATTGATGATAACGGGTTGGCTTATAGTGCTGTCCTGGTAGATCTTTGGGTTTGACTTTAAGAGTTTAGGCTGTACTAAAAGTTTAAAATGTTTTTGGTTTATAATCTTTAGTATTCTTTGTCAATTAACCAAAGCTTTGGTAATAGAACAGATTGTTCAAAGCTTCATTAAAGAAGTGTCTTAGGTCATGCCAATCGCCAACCCTATTCCAAGACTTGTAAAATAATTTGCAATTTGTAAGGGTAAAAACATATTATGTTTGTCATAATTTTTCCAGAATGAAAATGAGACCTACATCAGTCCCCTAAACCAACATATCTCTCCACCCATACACTTAGAAAAAAAAAGGCTCCTCATAAAACTTGCGAGCCAAGAGAAATTAATGGGGCCACAAATCCGGTGCTTAATCAAAGTCAAGAAACTCCATTCTCTTCCTCATTGTTCCTCTCAGCTCACCCGCTTCCCTCTCCACTTTTTGCGCCTACACCACCACAACACACAAAAGCAGTCCCCATAACCAAATGATCAACAAACACATCACAAGTTATTCAAAATTTGCTAATTAATTTGTAGTTAAAGTATGAGGTCCGACGCCTTACCCTTTTTATCTCGGTTTCTGAGACGCGAATCATGTGTGGAGGAAGCTCTTCTCTCTCAGTGTCCTAACACATGGTTTAAAGCCCAAATCAGGGATTGGAAAACACAAAGTGAGATAACAACAACAAAAGAAAAGAAAAGAACAAGGAGAAGTCTTACCATCTCACCAATCAGAACAACATTCTCGCCACGGATTACATAGAGGCCTAAAGGAATGTCGCAGTATTGCTCACCTACAATGACCCTCTCGCACGCACCTTCCAGAACCGCATTGGCTGTGTATTGACAGACAGCGAATGACTTTTAATCTATCTCCCACTACTAACACTTATCATAAACATAGGAGAAGGAAAAGAAAAAAGTGAATACCAAACTGATCAAACGAACGGAGTGTTCCCATAAGCTTTCTACCATCTCTAAGGAGCACAAGTATTTTTCCTGCATCATTATTCATTAAAAGCAGAGCCAACACCCATAAGTAACTGATGCACAATGAAAATAAACCCATATCCCTAAAGCTAGATTATGAACCTACAAAACCTCAAAAAACTGGAATTAAGTCGACAGTGAGTTATATTCGAAACATGTTATATTATATACTTACTTCTAACGTTGAATCAAGAATGAACCAGTAATGCCTGCCATCATATTTGACATCGTGCAATGCTAACAATAATCATTGAACAGTATGAATCGACCAATTAAATAAACTAAAAGCTTTGATAATTCAATTTCATGAGCAATAATACCATTGAAATTGACTAACTTTGATTAAAGGCCGCAGAACTTAACTAACAAGTTAGCAATAAGAACTCAAAATCAGACACTGAATAGTTCGCAACATTGAGCTCTAAAATGCTCTTAGAGATATATTCGATTAGCCAATACATTATACATACATACGTTTCAACGAAACTGTAAATGAGAGAGAAAGAGAGAGAGAGAGAGAGAAGCATTACTATCGAGATAACTGGCGAGTGAAGTAGAAAGGTAAATATCCGATCTAAATTGAAGAAAAGTTCTCTTCTTTCTAAAAAAACACAACCGATAACGTTAATGAAACAGGATTTGGATAATCGAACAGAGAAGGAGTAGCACTCAGACGAATCGAAAATTTAACAAAAAGGAAAAATTTAGGTTTAGGGTTCTTGATTCAACGTAAGGAAAGCGATAAACAAAGGTTGAGACTTTCTACTCTGGATCGAAAACACGGACAAGGGTTCTTCGAAAAAAATATATAAAACCCGAATCCGATCCGATCCGATCCAACTTGGATGAGAAAATCGTTGCACGCGAGCAAAATCGACCCCATAGGTTCGTTCTCTTGAAATATTATATTCTTCGTTTATCCTTTTACAGAGCTAAGGGTAAAACTGTCATTAGACTCTAAAAATCAGTCAGACCGGACCTTACCCATTATTACACGCATTGGTCGGGTCCCACAATTACAAGTTCGGCAGAAAAGTGGGACCCCTTGATGTATCCATGGGAGCAACGACGTCGTTTATAAATGGGCTTGGACCTGACTGGTTTGTCATCAAGATTTGAAGCAATGACAATGATTATAATCAATTTGTTTGTCTGTTTCTAGAGAAGTGTAAAACAAATGATCGTCTAGTCTAATGATCGTCTAGTCTAATGATTATGATGTTTCATCAAACTCAAAACTCTTTAACTGCAGTTGTGTGCTAAGCTGTGGATTGTACGAATAAACAAAATTACACTCAACAAAAGGGATTCTGACATCCATTTCATGTGATTTGACATGAACACAACAAACAGACAAAAAAAAAAAAAAAGACAATGCGGATGAATCAGTCAGTCTCTAACCGAGCAATGTAGGTGTCATAGTAACTCCCAGCTTTCTCAAGATCTCCCAGCTCAGTATAACAATCTGCAATAGCTCCATACGCTTCAGTGCTCCCAGAATCTTCTCCTTCCCTATTCGAGATAGCCAGAACCATGTTGTGATACTGTATGGCTTCTCTATACTTCCCTTGGCGTTGCAGCGAAGCGCCTAACCCTCTGGCAGCCTTCTTCTCTTCAATGGGGTCTCCTAGACTCTGCGCAAGCTCCAAAGCGATCTTGAACTCTGCAAAAGCTTTCTCTAGCTCTTGATTCCTCAGAAAGGTCTTTCCTGTTTTCAGCTTGGAGATCAACTCTTGTTTCTTTGGGTCCACAATGATCTCGCTCTCCGATGGGATTCTAGCTCCTACAGGTGCGTAGCTTAACCCCGGTGCGTAAGACTCGATTTTCGCTTGTCTCCGAAGGGCTGTGTTGATCTGTCGTAGCTGTTCGTTAAGCCTCTGTAACTCCCCTTTCCTCTGCCGAGCAACCAACCCTGGACAGTGTTATCAAAACCGCACTTTGAGTACAGTTATGTAGAAGCGTATACAGAAGAAAGAGGACGTTACTAACCTCCAACAGTGGCTCCAACAAGTGCCACAAGCAACAGAACGGGCATGTTGAAGATAGAACTCTCTGGCTCGCATATCTCAGCAGCCAACGCTTCAAGTGGTGTAGCGATCATAAGGGAGTTTGTCAACAACACTGCCATCACAGGTAACTTGAGCTTCCCAATTCCCTGCGACAATCGATGTCTAAAGGCTTACTTTACTATCACAATGGAAAAACTTGACAAAATAAAAAAAAAAAAACAGAGTCAAGCAGTATTCAAGGAACATAAAACTCATAGGTTTGTTTAGATGTATATGGCAACATACCTCAAAAGATGATAACTTATCAAAAGTTTCAAAGCAGCTGCCAAATGGTGTTTGGCTTTCACGCTCATAGGGGTTGGTAGACAAAGGTTTAATCTTGGAGATAAGATGATATGCTCCAGGCGTTCTGACTAAGGAGTAGCCAATAGGTTTACCTAACTTCCCAGTCTCTAAAAAAAAAAGGCAATGGCGAAATGAGAACAATCTCAAATCAAGAAATTACGCTGGAGTATAAAACATGCTTTAACTACAAACCAATGTTTTATCTATACGGCAAAAATTTTGATTTTTGTTTGTTTTTGTTTAGGAAAATTCCTTTAAAATACACGGACTAATTTAATATACAAACTAATTTTCGTTGCCTATTAAATACACAAACTTTTGAAATTCACAGATTTTACACATAGTTTTAGACGGTGAAGACGGAGTAGTGTTTAATTTTGAAAATATATTTTTTAAAAAATACACAAACTATTTTTCATTTGGTAATAAAATACACAAACTATTTTTGTTTGGATCTAGTTTTTAATACACAAAGTAAACCATTTGCTTCGTTCATACACTAGCTACTTCCCTGAACATACAATATTGCGTTTTCTCGGAGACCAAACAATTCCTTAAATAGCTTAATCATAAGTAATACCGATGCCTCGTTAGCGAAAGAGGATCACTCACAACACAAAGCAACAGAGAATCTGAATTGCGTGAAACGATGAGCTAACCTGGACCTCGAGAATTCTCGTGCGGCGGAGTACGGACGGCGGAAGTATGGAAGAAGGAGGAGCAGCACCGGATAATCGCCGCCATCTCTGAGGATGTTTTTTTAAACCCGCTTCCGCTCGGCTGATGACGTTTTGGTGAGTTTTATTTTATTTATTTATCCGAACAACAAAAATAATTAATAATTTCATTATCAGCGAATATGAGACTGCCCCCCACTGTTTCGTTTAATTACACTTATGCCCTTTTCACAGACCTTTAGGAGTTGAAAACGCGGCGTTTTAAGCAGCTTTGTGTTCAGTATTCGAGATCATATACCTTCCAGCATCAACAGCACTAGAGGCCAAGGCTTCACAAGTCCTGGATCTTTGTCAAAAAAACTGGTAATCTTTTAATTTACATCAACATTAGTTCAAGGTTTACTCACAAGTTGCAGTCCAACAAAGGCTTAGGCACGTAACACATTTTATACACCGTTCTTATTATTTGCGTTATGGTTCTACAATATCATTTATTTTCATTATGTATGAACTATCACACGTGACGAAGGTAACTAGGAACAGAACATCATCATTGTTTCATATCATATGTTTAAGTACATTACAAAATGATCAAGATTGAGTATAGACTGAATCCAGGTTCTGTAGAGTATAAGCAGCATACTGGACCAGAGATTTTTGTATTGAATAGGGCATTACTAGAGATTAGGATCAAATCATGATTATTGCTGCCATTTTATGCACTCAACACAGTTTTGTAAGGAGGAAAAAAACGTAGCCTCATTATTGTGACTTGTGAGTAACATTTTCATCAATATGATCAAGATTGAGTATATATTGTTTGTTCAACTGATTCAGTGTCAGCCTTTTTAATAGGATTAGAGGTTAGATTTAAGTCTCTCATCCTCAGTCCTAACGTGGTTTCTGGTAATGTCACCAATGGTGGCACAACCAGAGAGTGCCAGAGTTAACTCAAACTCATTCTTCAACATCTCAATCACTTTCATCACTCCATCTCCACCCTTAGCTGCAAGCCCATACACTACAGGCCTCCCTATCTGCATCACCACCAAACCAAATAGTGTCACTATATCAACTTGAAAGATGTATACCAAGTCCCAAACCACAACACTACTCAAAAGCTTACAAGAACAGCTTTAGCTCCTAGTGCCAGCGCTTTGAAAACATCTGTTCCTCGTCTCACTCCTCCATCAAGCAAAACCGGAATCCTACCTTTAACAACATGAACAACCTGCAGTTTCAGACACAAAAACAAAAAGGTTTGTTCGTTAAGAAGAGTAAGTATGTTCAAAAGCAAGGTTAATTTGATTGGTTTACCTCTTCTAAAACAGTTATTGTAGCTGGAGAATAGTCAAGCTGGCGACCCCCATGGTTGGATACAATTATTCCATCTACACCTGCTTCAACAGCCTTAAGAGCTGCCAATATAATCAGTTATATAGTATGATGTCACACGCACATGCTATATAATGGAGTATGAGATAGTGATCTTACCGTCTTCACGTGTTAGTATTCCTTTGATTAGTATTGGCAACTTTGTAATAGATCTTAACCACTCAATGTCCTAAACATTTTTGCAGTGCAAACTCTATAAGGAATACACTCGCATTCTCATGGACACACAATAGAATCATCCATTCACAAGCTTGTTACCTTCCAGTTTAAAGAAGCATCAAGAGCACGAGAGGCTAAGGCTTCAACCCCTGAACCATCACTCTGAAAACAAGTTATCACATCAACAACATGTAATGTGAATCAATGAACCTTAAGCTCAAGCTATACTACTACGACTCACAGGTTTGACTTTGGTTGAAAATAAACCTTCGAAGTTCCTCAGCTTCGGTGCTATCATTCTACAGAAAGAAGTTTGAAACTACCAATTCACAAACTATGTTTTATTAGATAGACTGGAAGGAAAGTAAAAGCAGCTAATTCATGTGAGAGTGTTAACTTGTTCTTTATATCTGCTTCCCTTCTACCAAGTTTAGGAACATCAACAGTCAAAACTATGGCCTTGTATCCAGCTCTCTCAGCCCTTCTCACCACCTGAGCACTTACATCACGTCTCTCAAACACCTGCAAAATATATCAGAGCCAACTAAGAACTGATGTCAAAAGCTAAAAGATTCAGATATTGAGTGTACTTACATATAATTGAAAAAACCGAACCGCGTTACAACTGGAGGCAACCTCCTCAAGAGTGCATGAAGACATACTTGATACTATCTGAAATTCATTCACACAACCAGAAAAAAAAACTATATTCATCACCTCAAAACCTAAACATAGTGCAAAACATGTGTTCCTATTCTATAAACATCTTAGTACCATGATAGTGTTACACGCCGCTGCAGCTTTAGCAGTGGCAGTTTCTCCTAACATAAAAAGACAAAAAAAAAATCAGTTCCAAATCTAACAACTGCATATATATATATTGTTATACAAAGTTATGAAACATAAGAGTAAACAGAGAGACCTTCTGGATGAGCCAACCCATGACTTCCTGTTGGAGCAATCATGATAGGAGCTGAGAGAGGATAACCCAAGATTCTGGTAGACATATCTATCTTGGTCACATCAACGAGAACTCGAGGCCTAAACCTGAACATCACAGCACACCAAAAAAAGAGGGAGTCACTAGGTTGTCACCCACTTAACTTAAAAGGATAACTGCTATGGATATGTTACATGATTCTACTGAAAGCTTCCATGTTTTCCTTGAGGGTGTGTTGATCCTCTGCTCCTCCGCTATAGAAGTCATAGTACATCTTAGGGAGAGCCTGTCTCGCCAGCTCTTGAAACTCATTCACGTTTACTATTTGGTCCATCTCTATCTATAATATCATATCAAAAGAAAGAAACTCAAATACTGCTATAATACGAGAACCTTTCCTCTTACATCAAAGATTTAAACAGAGATGATCAAATCTTTTTAATAGGCCTTTCTTATCATTACTTTGATGTGAACCAGACAAGGACCAGTCCTTAACACCAAAGTATATCCATAGACTTGATTCGTCTACTTCAAATGAAAGTGGCTAAGTTCTTGAAACAACAACAAATAGCTACTATTGGCTAAAGATCATTAAGGTTGTCAGAAGTAATTTAAAAAGAAACATAATATATGATATAAGAGTTGAATGTAGTAGAAAGTACTCACATATCTGAAGAAACCCAGATGCAGATAAAGTAAGGTCAACGCTATTTCTTGTAAAGTATATAACATTGATCTCAATATCTTATCATGATACTGAATCATGCGACCCTCTAACTCCTCCAGAGTGTTACGGCCCATATAGATAAAATTGGTCGGCCCAATAAATTAGTAACCCATATGAATAAGGACGTCAACGGTTACTTGTTGGTCATGAAATCAAGATTATTCACAAGTAACAGAAACGTAGAAGTTTTGTGAGAGAATGGTTTCAAACGGTAATATTCTACTAATTAGTCACAAAAATGAGAATCAACATTCAATGGTCTTACCTTATGTAAATGTCCTCAAAATTTTCATAAACTGGAAAGTAGCCGTTGGATCATTGGAAAAGAAAAAGGAAACTAAGAAGAATACAAATAAGACGAATCCTTGTTCTTAGATTTTCATAATCTTTGTGGTATATTTCTTTCTCTTGTAAATGAATCCTAAAAGATGTGCTGCCTGCAAATATCTGAGAAGAAAATGTCCAAAAGATTGCATTTTCTCACCTTATTTCCCTCCAAGTGATCCTCATAAATTTGCATGTATCCACAGAATCTATGGTGCTGGCAACGTTTCCAAAATGCTTCAGGTATAATATAAAGTCTTCGTGTGTATATATATCTGTATCTGTTTCCCCTTGTATTAAAAATATTGATGGTGGATCTTTTGACAGCAACTTCCTGTTCAGACAAGAGCTGAAGCAGTGGAATCTTTGTCCTTTGAAGCAAAATGCAGAGTAGATGATCCTGTTTATGGATGTGTTGGGATTATTTCATTACTCCAAACTCAAATTCAGAAAACCCAAACTCTTTTGGCCAAAACTCAAGCTGAGATTGCTGTTGCTCAAACCAAGCATAGCCAACACACAAATCTCTGAACTTAAATGTAATTTTTCAGTTCCATCTATAATTTTCCAAATAAAATCTCTTATTTAATCTCTTTTTCTGATATGCATGACAACGATATGTACTTGCTACTTTGCTAGGAACTTTATTTTTACTGTTTCACCAAGTTTGTGTCCCACTGCTAAATCTTTTTAATTGCATAGAATGAAATTATCTTCCAACAGTGTATATAAACTGGTTAAATAAACATTGCCACCCTTTTGTTTGTACTACCAAAATCACATCGATACCAAACCGATAAAGACATGTTTCCGGTTTGATACAAATTTACAAACGTAGGCTCAACCACTATCAGAGTAAAGGATGATTATGATACATTGACCTGGAAACAAAGACAAAGAGCACGTTATATCTCAGATCATTTCACTCTTCTACACTCGTGTGTCGTGCCACTGCCTGCTTGATGTGAATCATGTGTTATCTTTCATTTGCTTGGATCCTTTGAACCTTTGGTCTCTCAAATCATTTCCCTTTGCTACGAAAATTGGAGAGTGAAAAGAATGACCTTGGTGCTGCAATAAACATGACGGTTAAAAGTCAGTTAAAAGCATATAGCTAACAGTCAAAGAGTGTGAGACCCCAGCTTCGCTATATAATACAATGGAGTACGCATTGAGATCTCAGTTCATATGATTGAAAACTCGGATGCTTAGTGTCTTGATTCTTTGGTGTTTCATAATATAACTTCAACCTTTAGATTCTATGGAGAGTAAAGAATTGTTAGGAAGATTACCTTTTACAGAAGTTCCTGACGCCTGATCCTCCTTCAGTTTAAAGCTTAATGGTGCACTTGTGTTTTGGGCTGAAATTAACATCAAGATTAACATAATGAGAAATCATTTTCTCACTCTATTATTGATGACCCATTTTGGATAGTGTGAGAAGATTTTTTTGGTGCTTTATGTATACTATGAGAACCAAAAAGGTCGCTACCTTGTTCATTGAATAGCTCACTCTCGTTAAAGCTATCATCAGAGGCCTGCGTCTGTAAAAACCCCATCCTCGACTTCCTCAAGTCTTCTGATGATCGATTAGCAAGATCTCTTCCGTCTTCAGTATCATCATCCCCTTCAGAGGTTGTAGCAGAGATCCAGTCAGCCAAATTCTCAGCCGCACGGTTCTTCCTTCCAAAATTCAACAGCCTCTTCAACCCTTTCGTCACATCCTGCTGGCACTGACTCTGAGATGGATTATTGCTACCACCAACGCGTTTCTGAGCAGCAGCTCCTCCCCATTTCTTCCTCATCAGAGTTGTATCACTCTCTGTGTGGTTAAGGGAAGACAAGTTCCAGAAAGCAGGACTACCCACTGGTGAGTCCTCCACAGTAGCATGTGAATCCAGAAACGAACCGATGGTTTGATGATGCCTAGCAGTAGACACTTCAGCACCTGAATCAGGCTCAAGCTGAGAATTAGATTCACCATTACCACCCCATTCTTCAAACTCTTGACTAAGTCTTGACTTCTCGTTCTCTGCATCCGTGAAAGCTTCAGCTTCTGCGTCATCAACCACTCCTCCCATCTCCTCTGACGCATCCGATCCTTCTGAAGCCTTATCAAGATTCAAAGGTACACAAACATCATCCTCTGACTTCAACTGAGAAACATCTGCCAGCTCTGCAGCTTCTTCAGCAGCACCTTTTCTGATACTTGCCGGCCTTCTTGGCTTCTCTTCTTCAGTTACAGCCTTCGGTCTAACAGAGCTTCTCGCCTGTGAGCGGACACCATTTCTTCCAACTCCCGAGGCTGGTTTCATCATCCCTTCCTGCTTCTTGAACTCGGCGAAGTTAGGGACTGACTGTGCAAGAAGTTTGTCTTGTCCTCTCCGCCTAACGGCACTTGGTGTAGAAACTTTCGCTGAAGAGCGTGAAGCTGATGATGTAGCAGTGGTTCGAGCAGTCAAGGAACTAGTTTTGTTTTGTTGTAGCTTCTTGTTCTGGATGCTCCTGAAAACATCTTCATCTTCTTCAGTGAGGAATGAGCTAATTGGATGCTGTCAAGTCATTACATTATCAAACTCCTTAGGAAACAAATAATTATATTTCATGAATAGGTGTAAAACTAGGCCTGCGGATTTTGTCCGAACCAGACCAGCCGAACCGAGATTTTTGGTTTTCGGTTCGGTTACGGTTTTGAGTTTGGTATGATTTTTGAAAAATAATTCAGTTTTCGGTTTGGTTTGTGATTTTTTCAAAAAATAAATAGATAAATAATCGAAAGCCCGAAAATAACCCAAAAACCGAAACAAATCAACCGAACTAACTGAAAATAACCGGCTTTAACCGAAATTATAGGAATTTTTAAAAATAATTATACCGAAATCTACCCGCAATCCCAAAAACTGGTTATTTCCGGAAAATTATAAAACCAAAATTAACTGAAAACCAAAACAAACCGAATTTATTTTCGGTTCATTTCAGACGAAACCTCAGGCCAAAGTAAAAATTTCAGAATATAGTGACGTATACCTGATCCTTTTTAGCACTCAGCCTAGAATTGAAGTACACAAGCTTCTCTGCACGTCGAGCATCTGAGTCTTTTGCCTTAGACTGAGAAAATTTGGTTTTCATCTCAGCGTTACTGCGATCAAGTATATCTTGCATCAACTTCAACTTGGCTTCCTTCTCGGTCCTTCTCAAACTCCAGTCTTCCTTGAGCTTCACGTCTCTCTTCTGCATATACTTCTCATAGGACTTTCCTCTAGAATTATCTGAAAAGCTGATCTCTGGAAGTTTTTGCCTTGTGGTATTATCTCCATAGTCATTGTTACCGACCATCTTCATTGTTGGCGGAGTTTTGAACTTGTCTTCATCATTTGAGCTTAAAGTTGGCGTTGCTGGAGTCTTCTGATCCTCTGCTACTGGTCTTCTAGGCTGTGAAGTGGCAGCCTGGGGCTTACCTCTACGGACAGAACTGGATTGATCCCCCGGCACACGGAGCATGTGTTCAGCAAATAGCTTTTCAAGCTCGTTTGCTTTCACTTTCAACTCATCATTCAACTCTTGGCTTCCCTTAGACGCTCTAGCCCTTTGAACTTGCTCTGGTGGGGACACTTGGCTCATAGTATAAGTCTCGGAACCTTCACCCCTTCTACCTTGCGGTCTTTTCATCTGTTCAGAACCTAAAAGACGATGGTGCAAGAAAACATAATCAGAAGATTGCTAAATTTTCCCCTTTTGTCCAAGTCAGGATATAAAGAAAATGTACAAGTCTAGAAAAGAATCTAGGCACGTTATCACAATTGAGAATTAGTCGTTTACCTATTCTCAGACTCTTAACTGTTTAATAATAAAAAAGAATAGTTCAACAGTCATGAATCATGATCATTTTCAAGCATTAGAATAACAAAGAAGAAACCATAGACTTGTGTCTCAATGTAAGAAAATGCATATAAAGGAAAGACCAACACATTTTTAACTTTACTGACCTCCATAGACTTGTGTCTTTCTCTGGCGATCCTCAACTGGTGGTGATTGCCTAGCCAACGGTTCTTTCCTAGGAGACTCTGCAGTTCCTCCATTGCTCCGAACACTTGTGAAATTAGATTCAGCACCACTTAACTGCTGTAACGTAGACAAAGAATGACTCCGAGGATCTCTAAACTGTATTTGGTCCTGCTTATTTGATTCAGAGTTTCCCGTTTTGTTATCAGATTCATCATCATCATCTCTATTTGCATTCTCTGAGTAATCAGAAGTCTCTCTGGTACTTTTTTCATTGTATGGAAACTTGGAACTTTTCTCCAATAAACTATCCTGTGAATTTCCTTGATGTCCCACTTGGCTATCCGTGCTCAATGGCATGTTCAAGTTTACCTCCTTGTCACCAAGATTGTTGGAGCTACATTCGTCTGCAGTCCTGTGAGAGCTCTCAACATGACTCAACCCGGTCTGCTTGTAGCCGACAGATTTTTTTGAAGATATACCACTTCCATCTTTGGACACTGATGAAGCCGGGGGAGTGCACAATGGACTATCACCAGTACCATCCTTCCTATCATTTCCCAAATCAATGCTCATGTCACTAGCACCACTCCATCTCCGCACAGAAGATGATAAATCAGAAGAGAGCCTTTTCAGCTCAGTGGATTTCACCACAGCTGTTTTCCCTCCGGAGTTTTCTTTCTGCTTGTTTTCAAACAGGTTGATCCTCTCCTGCACGCTGAGCCGTCTCGTGAGCTGCTTAGTCTGGTTTGCTAATGGCTCATTTTGCACAGGGATTTTTTC
Source organism: Brassica oleracea var. oleracea (assembly GCF_000695525.1). Lineage (NCBI taxonomy): Eukaryota > Viridiplantae > Streptophyta > Magnoliopsida > Brassicales > Brassicaceae > Brassica > Brassica oleracea. The sequence goes on from NC_027750.1 coordinate 25,596,069, forward strand.
CTCTTCTTCATCCTTTTCATCATGACTACTTTGTGGCATCACCTTTGCTTCTTGTTGGGGGTAATTGCTTCCTGTTGCACTTTGCTGTTGCATATCAGTTCGATGTTCTCTATGTTGTTGGGTTCTTTTAGTTGCTAGGTTTTTGGATGGGTCTTCACTGGGATCGTCAATTGACATATCAGATTCCCATGAAGAACGTATAGCTTCTTCTTCCTGGTTGAACCTCCAAGAGCTCATAAGCTCTGGCCTTCTTTGGCAAAGTGCGATAAACTTGGCGCATGCTTCACTGCAATAAGTATAGCAGACCAAGCATGATCAGAGTACTCATAACAGGTAGCTAACTAAGTTGAAAGCCAAAATATATTCTAAAAAGTGAGATAATTCTCCAGGGTTAAGAAATTGAATTCTTTAATACAGTTAGGCATTCCAGTCCTTTATAATCATGTTCATCCACCTACCAGTAGGTGTCAAGTATCCATCCGACCAAACCTACCTAAATTAGAGCATGATGGGTTTCTGTTTATGGAAAAGCGCATGCATCAAGGCCTAAACATTTAAACGTAAGACATATAGGAGACTACATAAACATGTGGTTATGGTGATCATAGACTAAATATGTGTTATCACAAAGTCCCAAAGTTCAAAGAGGATCAGTGGCAGAAGGTCATAAACCTAGAAACCTTGCTTGAATGGTCTACATAGCAAGCATGAGCAAACAAGTAAAAGTGTAAAATTTGATAGATGCAACTATGAAAAGCTAGATCTCAAATTACCGAGACTTTTTTGGTTTAAGCTCAGATAAATTAGACAAGGTGACGTAATTGATGTCTTGACACACATAGGGCAAAGCAACAGGAAAGACCTGGCAAATAATATTAGAGGAGATAAAGGTAAAAGATATCTTAGAACTTACTTCAAGCGATTGGCCCCAAATCGATCAGCAAATTGACTAAGTTCGGGGACAGTGACTGGGTTGAAACCAGCAGCTGATGCACGATTACAAGCAGTTGCCAAGTCCTGTCTAACTGCTGCAAGCCGTAGATCAATAGCTCTAAGTAGCTCCTTCCTGGAAAGACAGAAAAAAAAAAGATTCAGGGTTACACATTTCAAGAGTGCATAAGAGATGTAAAATAAAGCAAATTTGCACAGTTAACAGAACAAACATTAATAGATTAATTTGGCTTTGTATTCATAATTTTTATCAAAAGTAAACAGCAAGAAAGGTTAGGACTTTACTTTGTCACATCAGCTGCCGATGTAGTTTCCGTGCCATCTGAACGAAGAAAGGTTTAGCCAGATTATACCAAAGCAAGAGAAAGACTACTAACATGTAATAGAATATATCTGATAGACCTTTGTGGATAAAAATAGAACTACAGTGCCTTCAGATTCTAAATTTCACAATGCCATTCATAACTCAAAAGGTGCCCTGTAGATGCTTTTCTCATATTTGGCAGTTAGATTCCTAATTTCCTAGTATAAACATATTGTAAACACAGCCAATTATAACAGTCTAATCAAAAGAGGCACAATGATGGTCTATAGAAAGATACTTTTCTAGCGTCCATGAATGAGTTACCAGCATCACAATTCACATCACAACTCTAATCATTTAACCGCCAATTTCCTAGGGACGGTACGTGTACCAGAATATACAAATACAAACAAGTAAACAGTATGCATACCTTTTGAACCAGGTCGCTGATCACCAGTCCCCTAAAGCAAGATATTATTAAAATCAATCTCAAGTTAACTTAACACATCATTTGCTTTCTCGAAATTAAAAGAGGTTCAAGTACCTCGCCATATATTTTCCGGGCAGCCTCTAACTGAGACATTTCCTCATCCAAAGAGCTAACCAATTCCATAACCTCTGGGGTACTAACAAACCGTACAAACCTATAAAACATAGTAAGCAAACAAGGAAAATTAGCAGGCAATGAGTTCCACTCCACTAAAACTTGTACATCAAACGGAATCAAAACCTCTCGAGTGTCCCTTTAGTAAACCAAGTTCCAGCATTCTCGCTGCTTTCAACTTGTAGCCTTATAGACTGAGCTTCCCTGGCGACCTGCTCTTCAGCGACTTTCAAATGAGCAACAAAGGGTTTCACCAGTCCAGAAGCAAGCTTCTCAGTGTTCCCCGCAGTAGAGACAAACAACTCACATCTGCCCAGAAAGAAAAGAAAATATCTTTGAAAAAATCCCAAAACAATTAAAACGAAGAAGCCATCTCCAAATACTAGTTAGTACCTTGAGCGCCTTGGGGAGAGTTGGAAGACAGCATAGTCAAGAGGTACAGCAGCTGGTCTCATCTTCTCCCCCTTTCACATACCCAACAAACAGATAAAAAAGTAAAAGACAGCTGTCGGATGTGAAGAGCCACAATGCTAAAGAGGAACCAATCTCAACTTAAAGAGTCCACACTACAACAATAATAGAAACCTCCCACAGTTGACATCAATCACATTGCCAGATCTGCTTCCGATCATGCAAAATCCAATCAATAATGGAAACTAATTCACAGTAAAAAATCCAGAATTCGAATTCGAAATTCAAAGGCAAAAGTGGAACACAAAAAAAAAAAAAAAAAAGATCCCCACATCGAAAAAGGGAATGAGAATATTTGAAGTGAAGTCGTGCTCGGATCAGGCTATAGTAGAGACGCGTACCTGTGGGTAGAAGGAAGGAAGGAAATTCAAAAATGAGATCTTTGGGTCTCTTTCCGATTCAAATTCGAGGAGTCACTATCATTGACGAGTCTCTTTCTCTGCTTGTCTATGTTAAGCGAATCTTATCTTCAATACAAAGTTCGGAGCTTTTTAAAACCCTAACAATGGCGGCGATTGTTTTTTTTGTTTCATCTCTCAGAAACTCTTTTGACTTTAACTTCTTTCTTTTAGTTGCTTCCGAGTGGTGGATTTGATGTATCTCCCATTGTCTCTCCTCCCGTCGTATACTCTCTCTTTGCCAAAATCTACTTTTTGAGAGAGAAAGTAGATTCGAGAGAGAGAGAGAGTGTGTGTTTTCAGACAGAGAAAATCACCATTTTTGTTGACGACAAGTACCCGTATACCGTGAGAAACAAAACAAAAAAAAAAAGTAAAATTTGAAAATTTAAATAAAAATTAAAAATAATAGTCGGCAGTAAAATGCGAAATCCCGAAAATAGGGTTTGCCTAATCTCAAACTTTTTCCAAAAAAAGATTTTTAGGAGGTTGACACTTATAGGACTTGACTAAAGAGGGTCGATCTTATATATTAAAACAAAAATCACAATTTTGAATCATGTGTGATATTTTTTTAAAAATTGATTTATTATTAAAAAATCATGTTATATTTAATATATAATCTTATCATTTAAATTTTGGGTCTACCATAAATTTTTATTGGGCTATCAATAATTGGATTTAAACAATAGATGATCCATTAGATTTATAAATAGTATAAATTAAATAGATATAATTTAATATTGTAATACTATACCTATATATGCTAAATATTTAAATATTTATCGATGTTAATTTTTAAAATTATAAATATTTTTTCAAAAATAACAAAAGTCATATTATCTAACAATGATTAATCTTTAATACCTTAAACCAATGGAAAAAAAATAAACTATATAGTTTATTTTAAAAATTAAATAAAAACTAAATATTAAATTATTTACTCGATAATATAAATCTATGAAGCGAAAAGTTTAATTTTTTTAAAAAATTCTAAATTTGTGAAATGTTACAACATTTTGAATATGACAATAAAACAATATTTTGCTAATATTTATATATATATTTATATATATGGTTACGATTTTAATAATGAAATAATAATCTGAAAATATATAAGAAGATGCAAATACATGTGAAAGTTTGAAACAATCTATTCAATGAAAAAAATATACAGTAAACTTATTATGTTTTAAAAATTGACAGACACATATATATTATAATATATACTAATTTAGAATTGGAAACAAAATATTTAGGAAATTTGCACCACATAACCTAAAAAAAAATTTAATTAGATATATGGAAATCTACTGTTGAACTTTCATAAATCCCAAATGAACCCTTACACAGTAAACTATGAAAAAAAAATATAACAAAATAGTCTCTTGATTTTACCACAAACTTTACAAGTTATTGTCTCCTTTAATTTCTTTTCAATTCATAGCCATTTTTTTACTCTAGCTTTGGCTTCCATTTTCTCAGACTAACCTACTGAACACTCTACATTTTCCTTCTCCTTCCTCTTCCACTTCTTGTTCTCTGTTTTTGCTCCCTTCCATCATCAACTCTGACAAGAACTCTTCGGACACACGAATCCTCAGCTTCTCTCATGTTCCTCCTTTCTGTATAAGAAACGGCTGCTGCTGCAGAGTCCCGGCGGATTTTCTGACCAACCCGACTCCGTTTTGAGAAGATTTCAAGGCGGCGATGGTTAAGAATGAAAGGCTGTTCATGAAGAAATCAGACGGAAGGAGAAAGTAGTTGAGTCAGTGTGAACAAATGATGAGACGAAGTTTTGCTTTGTATATTTATACACTATTTTACATTGTGAGACTTACGTTTATACAGATAATATTTACATACAAAATGATTAGATACATAGGGATTGATTTGTAATTTTTCTCCATTTCTCTTACCACTTTTGCAAATACTTTTGAATTTTGCGTAGATACCTAATTACCGTTGTTATTTTGTATATTGAGCTAAATGAACCAATAAAATATAAGAATAAATGAAAACAAAAATCTGCGCACTGCGCGAATCAAGATCCATTTAAGATTGTTAATTTTAATCACAAATAATCAATAAACCATTGAGGGGTATTTTAGTACTTTAGCTTTCAGATCCAAAAATTTTAACGTGCACAATGATTGTGATTCGGTGTTTCAAAAGAGTCAAAATCGCTCTCTTTGTGTATGTATGTATACAAATACGTATATGCAGTTTCAAACTTTTAAACAAAAATACTACTAAAATAGATATTGACAAAAAAATAAATAATAAACTACTTAATCCACTCTGCTCAAAACTACTAATATTTTATTCTCTTAACACCAGCAACCATTTTAATGCCAACTTTTGGACACTTTAAACAAAATGATGGAGCCCATGAAAAAGCTAGAAACATATCTAACTATAGGATTTCCCTTTTATAATTCTTCCGTAATCTAAAAAAAAAAATCGATTATAATTAAAGTTACAAACAAGTATGAATGTAACTTGATTATAGTTCGTGTACATGATTATTGTATTAGAATCATCTATATATGGTGAATGCCAAGTTGTCTAGAACCTAAAAACGCCCAAGGAGGAAACATTATAAAGAATTAAACACACAGACAAAAAGTTGTTTTGCCTAACATTCTACTTTTTATAGCAAATCACGGGTGGTTGATGATGGCTTCAGATACAAGAAAATCTGTAAACCCAAACTATCCCATTAAAAAAAGAGTTAGCATGTCTTTAGGTACACATGCAAATCGTCAATCTCATAATAACCAAGCATAACATTAAAGTGCAATTGCACTGTACCAAAAATGTTTAGATCACGTTCTAAATGTCAGCTCAGAGTAACACATGATCTAACTCAAGAGGCTCAAGACAGGTTTTAACAACCTGCACAAGAAAAGGAGAATGAAGAGAATAGTTATTCATAATGATCTCAAAACTATTCCAACGCAAGTTAAATCTGTTCCATGTAAACAAAATTAAACAAAGGTTTGGCAAACTATTAATACACTCATGATAAAGCCTAAATAAGTTTCTTTCTCGACAATATCAAACTCAAATCTAAATATATGTAGATTACGACCTGAATCAAACTATAACTCTCTCTAGTTACCGACATCGTTGCTGACAATCTCATTCATGTTGTTTTTGCTCTTGTGATGATCATTACTAGTGTTACCCATTCTCCTCCCTTGCTCTTTAATCTCTGATATCTCCAATTGAGTCTTCACAAAGAACTGCATTCTCTGCAGCTCCATCTCCTTCAAGAACTTCATCCTCTCTTTCTCCATCTCAACCACCTGTTGCAGTTTCGCATTCTCTGTTTGCTCGTAAGCTTCGCCGAATCTCATGATCGCACGGCTTAGCTCCCTCCACTTGTTTCCTCCTTGCTTCGTCCTCTTGGACAGAGGAGGAGGTGGTAAACTATCACCGGAATCATCATCAGACATCGGTGCAGCATCGGACTCCTCCGAGTCTGAATCAGTAGCATTCCTCTTGCTGAAACGCCAGCGTTTTGACTCGCTGCATCTCTTCACCATCATCATCCCTTGCTGTTGCTGAGGCAGTGTCCTCACTTGCTGTTGTTGAGGCAGCGTCCTCCCTTGCTGTCCGAACGGACTTGAACGGCTACTCATCGGAATTCCCATAGGGACATTCCCTCCTCCTCCTCCACCGCCAAAGGAAGAAGCTGTAACCCTAGCCGTAGCTCCGATTAACCGGTCAAGATTATTAAAAGGCGGCGCCTTTACCTGCTGATGATACACATTCGAACGGCTATCCATCGGAATACCCATAGGAATCTTATTCAACCCACCTCCGGGACTTCCAATAGCCGGGATCTTCGCCGTGGAACCAATCAAACGGTCAAGCTTATCGAAAAACACCCACCTGCTACGACCACCGCCGCTAGCGATCCTCACCTTCTCCTGCTTATACTTCTTCTTCACCGTATCGATCCTGTTCTTGCACTGTATATCAGTCTTAGCAGTCTTGCCGTAATCCTCCATCCCGCTCACGATCTCCGCCACCTCTCTCCAGTGCTTCTGCTTCAGATTCCCCCTGCTCAGCTCCATGTACCTCTCCCCCCACGCGTCGATCAGAACCGCCGTGGCCTTCTCGCTCCAGCAATCCTCCCTCCCGCCGCCGCCGCTCGCTCTCCCGTTGCTGCTGCTTCCCCCTCCTCCTCCTCCGCCGCTCGGGAGCAGCGCGAGAGCCAGCGCGTTCGGATCTCTCTGCTGCTGCGAGGAGGAGGACGGAGGAGTTAGGGAATAGGAAGGCGGACCTGTCGAAGCCACCGTGACCGTGACTCCTCCCGGCGGCGGCGAAGGAGAGGGATCGGGGGAAGAGGAGGCGCGAGATCGGATCTCCTCTTCGTCCTCCATGGGTGTTGTTGAGATGTCGCCGGATCTGAGTCAGAATGTGGTGGAGGAAAGAGATAAGGTTAGGGTTTGGGTTAATATCTGTTCTCGGGGGTGTAAGGGGACACGTGGATGGACGTGAGACGATACGGGGAGTCGACGTGTAGGGTTCTGATTGGAAGGGCCGAGTAAGATTCCGTCACCGGTAAAGTTGCCGGCCCGGTTTACTTTCTTTTTATTTCTGTTTTCTCATAAATTTTTAGAACGGTGACGTGGATGCATTACTTTTGTGACTAATGGGCTTTAAGTTGGGCTTCTAAGTTGATTTGTTCCGGTTATTTGCTTCGTAACATGTAAAAGATGTTACATACTTTCTGTATTTATTAATGGGCCTGGTCGATGTCTTGTTGGGCTGTGTTTAAAATATTCTGCAACGGCTCTTAACGGCTAGTAACCTTTTTTAGTTTCTTCTATAAATTCACTTTCTCGCTTGATTCGGTCTCTCTCTTCTTTAATCATCGATAAAAGCAAAGAAACAAGATCGAAAAAGTTAGCGTCAAACATTCTCCACTTCTCTCTCCCAAAAGAAAACTCACCAAGAAACTGCTTCTTCTGACTTAGGTTTCGATTACAACCGTTCATCGTGAGATTCTTTGTTATTTGATTCATAAAGTTTTCAGATTTACAGAGAGGATCATTGTGTTTTAGGTTTTCTGGAGAATCAAATTTAGGGTTTAGGGTTTCTAACTGATTGATTTTGACGATTGCTTCCATCTTATTGGTCCTTTTTCATGCAGATCTATGGCGAACATGAACACTCTTCAACAGATGATCTTCCCTGACGAGAACGCTCCGATTCATCGCAAAAGTAGTTAACTTTACTCTCTTTCTCTCTCTCTCTCTCTCTCTCTCTCTCTTTTCAGAAAAGTAAATATGTGCTGATAGAATGTTTTGTTCTTTTTGTTATGTCAGAGAGTGTTGCTGCTGCTTCTGTGAAAAGTACCAAAGGAACTGTTCTTGGTCAGAAGAAGAAACCTGGAGGGGCTCGTAAGGCTCTGAATGATATCACAAACAAGTCTGGTGCTCATCCCAAAGCTTCTTCTAAGAACAAGCAACTCGCGTCTGCTGCAAAGGGAGAAATCAACATAGCTGGAGAGATGTTCTTGCATGATCACAGCAAGTGCATCAAAGAGCAGCAGAGTCTCTGGGATGATCACTTCTCTGCTGATATTCTACTCCACCATGGTAAAATAAACTAGATGTGCATCTTTTAACCTCTGATGTCTTTGCTTTGTAAACTTGTGTTTAAGCTTGTTCTTTTTTTTTGTTTTCACAGATTCTTCAAGCGTCAAGGGAAAGCATCTCAAGTATGACACAGAAATGGTACTTGACTCTTCTTATTCAATGTGTGACTCTTGGGTTATGAGAGGTTTTAAGTACTTGCATGAATCTTTTTGTTGGTTTCAGATGGATGGTAAGAACAATCTGACTTGTGAGGAACCAGAAGAGATTCCATCTCCCAAGCTGACTGATTGGCTCAAGAGCTCAACTCCATGGCGCTCCCCAGTCCGTCATGGCTCTTTGATGATGCCTTCCACTCCTCTGGCTTGGCGTTTTGATTCAGATGAATTCACTCTCAAGGACGACCTCTTCTGAATGTCTGTTTCTTAAGTGTATTCAAAAGCTTTTCATCCTTCGGATGAAGTAGTAGTAATAGCAAGCAACTTTCTTTCGTTTCAGCTCATCAATGCTCGAGTTCTTTATGTACTCTGTGTCCATCACTCTCTTTAACTGATTTCATGAATTAAAAAAAGTTGGAATCTGACTAATTGTTCAAGCTTCACAGTCACTGCTCTTTTGTAACTCTCTCCAAATCCAGTTATCGCCATTACCACCTCTCCAAGCTCCCTTCTTCCCCCATCTACGCTCTAATTAAATTTAACTGACGGTGGTGGTAGGCTGGTGAAAAGATCAGTCTCTGACTAGTTGCAAACAATAATATATTGCCATCACTCTCTGATGCGTGGTCAATACCAAACAAAAACGTGTATAAGATAATCAAATGCTGAGAAAGCCAATGACTAATTAAGAATGGTAGGACAAGTATTTGTCATCATAAAGCCGTTGACTTCATTAAAGACTCTTGCTTAGGAGACAACAATTCAATCACAAAGTAGAGAGAGAGAGAGAGAGAGAGAGAGAAAAAGGTCCAAGAGAACGAACGAGGAGGGTAGTTTTACAAACGACAACGTTTGGAGTTTTTGATGCATCCTTGTTGAGAAAGACCAGAACCAGTCCTCTTGTGTGTGACTAGTCGACAAATGTGGAGATAAGTTATCAAAAAGATGGTCTTCAATAGCTATGAAGTGGGGACTCCATAGTTGTTTGACGACGACGTTTCGTGAGCACCTGATTGAGCATTGTTCTTCCTCCTGTTTCTCCTCCCACCATTGTTCTTCCCCTTCTTGAAATCCCGCTGATGTTCCACCTGCAAAACCCATTTCATCATCAAGAACAAATCATCTTCAGGATGAGCATTAAGGTTTTACGAATCAATTACCCCTAAAGAGAAGGTGTGAGCTTTGGGGTCAAACGCGAAAGGATCATTCATCCCCATCGAGTTTGTCTCAAACGTTGACTGCTGAGGATTTGTGTCAAAGACAAAGCTACAAGAGGAAGTGAAAGTTGAAGCATTGCATGATGATGAAGATGAGGAGAATGCTGTAGCGTCTCCTTGAAACATCTCATTAAACAGATCTTGCAACTGTTCAAAACTGTCCCCTGAATTATTCTCCTGCCAAATCTCAAAATATCAATCAATAGCGTCTAAAGACAAACATATGGGAAACTAAAGCAGGCTGCCTTACACTAGGCTTTGACTGATTCATCATGGTAGCCATCTCGTTCAAAAAATCTCCCATTCCCTGCAAAACAACATGGTTCATATGTTCAATAACCATACAAAAGCCATATACATTTTCAACACAAAACCAACCAGACATGAACTGTGTCTTCAACCAAAAATAAGACAAAAAAAGGGGAGATTTACGTTTTGGTCATGATCATCATCATCACTATTATAAGCTCCAACGTCATAGAGGAACCTCTTGTTGGAGTCAGACAGAACTGTTGTGTCCACAAAACAAAAGAAAAAAAAAAAAAAGCGTAATTCACAAACATAAAACAATACTTTTCAAAAAGCACATATCAAGAAAACAATAGAGGATCTTCTAATATCCAATAATCAACTCCCATTTGTTCCATCAAACGATTAAAAAAAAAATAAAGAACTTTGAGAAGAAAGATGAAGCAAAAAGGTTGGTGAAATTACCAGAGTAGGCCTCTTGGATAGCCTGAAACTTCTTCTTTGATTCATCTACAAACTCCGAATCCCCCATCGACGAACAACGGTCTGGATGCCATCTCTAAATCACAACATACCAAATCAAAGCTCAGTGTCAAAAGGAATGATTCCACACACAACAAGCCTAATTCAAACCTATCAGCTAAAGGCGTGATCTTTTATTCACAGAATCTATCACTATTCCAGACAGAAAACAAATCGATTTACAATTACATGCAACACTCCAGATCAGGAAAATCAGATTCATTTTGACTGATCATGTTTCTTCTATGAACAAAACACGAAGAGGAACGAAACGGAAACTCACAAGAGCGAGCTTTTTGTAAGCAGAACGGAGCTCCGTGGTGGTACATTCCTTCTTCAAACCCATAACAGCATACAAATCATCGTTGCCTTTCTCGTTACCGTTCGACGCCATGCCTTACTTTCTCGAAACCCACAAACCAAAACCGACAAAAACACAATAAAAATCGATTCTTTCGATGAATTTCAACTACCAACAAAAAAAACAGAGCCACAGTGCCAAAATATCTATATATTGGTGGCTTCAATGGACTCGAGGCAACGATCTTCTGGATTGATAGGAGATCGTAGACGAGATCATAGAAGAAATTTGGGAAAAAAAAGGTTTTGTTTCTCCTCTCTGTATCTATCTCTCTCCAACATACGTTAGAGAGGGAATGGAACTCTCCAGAACCTCTTACCACTTGTCTTAAAAGATCTCTTTTATGTTTTATCCTAGTACCTTCCCCTTTTTTTAATTAATAATTTAATAATTATCTTCTTCATCCTCTTTTGCTTGGTCAACAAAGCATATTTTGTCGTCGGATGTGTTCCTCAACAAGTACTTTCATTCCATATTTGAGGCCGTTACAACGTCCAAGAAGTCTTCAACTCCACTCATACGAGCTGTGAACGCAGATCGCGTCGAGTCCAACTTGTTACGCAGCTGAGTGACTTCATTATCTCGTCTCTGACCATAAGACAATGTAGTTCTCGGAACATCGTTGACGAAACCAATCTCCAACGTACGCCTCTTTTTTAGGGACAACCTTAAAAACAAAAATTAAATATTATTAGTAAAAAGTTATAGTTAAATTAAATGGATAATAAAAAAATTTACCTCTTCGTAAATCCTATTCATTTCAATTATGGATAAGGTGACGGGTAATCCGTTGGTGGACTGCTGGGTCAGCTGGGTCTGGCGGTCTTCACCGTGACCAACCAAGTCGTTGAAGATCTGCTCGGACCTAGCATCTAGAAATTGGCCCGCCTTGTTCGTGTGGGTCTTCTCGTAAAATTGCAAAAAAGACGAGAGTTCTTTCGTCTCTTTGGCCTAAAAACCATTTTAAAAAGTTATAATATATATATATATATATATATAAATTAATTAAATTAAATATTTAATTACCATATCCAGACGGACACCGACGTGGGGTTTTTGACCCGTAGAGTGAAGCATCGGCCCGTGGCCGTGCTCATCTACCGTCTGGCGGGAGGCAGAGCAAGATTCGGCGACTCTAATGGAGTCAGGATCCCGCCAATAACGGATGAGGTTATCCCACACATCCGTGGTGAGCTTAGGGCGTTTGCCACGCTCATATCCCTTCACGATCCAGTCACCCTTCCAGTTGAAGACCGTGTCCAACAAGCGAGCTTTCGCCTTCGTGTTAAACGCTTTCTTCACCTTCTCATTGACCCCCATGGATCAATGGTATTTTTGCTGTAACAGAAAAAAATTAAATTAAGAAATAGTTTTAAAAATTTTAAAATTTAAATCATAAAAAATTAAAGTATATATAATTAATTAATAGTAACTTACAACAAAAATTTTGAACCACGTCCTTCTGACGTAGATCAACGTCTTTTTCCAGTTTGGATGTGGCTCGGAGAAGTAACCTTTGATCGTCTCGGTTACGTTCCGAGCAACACATCCGTCAACCCCAAACCTGAAAAAAACAAATTTAAACTATAAATTATTTATTACTGTTATAAAAGAATTTTAAAAGAATTTTAAAAACAATGTAACGTACCACAAAGTTCCGTCCGGTCGGTCGGAGTCTATGACTGATAAACCTTCTATGCCTGGCTGAGCGAGAAGGTCCTCAACAGTGTACTGCGAGTAAGAAGCACTCGGTGACACCATCAAATCGGGATGAATCTCGGCCGGCATCGGAGGAGGCACAAGAGGAGGCATCTCTGGGACATGAGCATGAGGAGCCGGTGGTGCAACGAATCGAGGAAACGATGGTGCACCAGAAGGAGGCGACCGAGAGACTCTTTGAGAAGATTGAGTCTCAGGGACAGTATCCGGACCCGTAGAACCGGGAGCTGAAGAAGACGGGTCTAAACGACTACCAGGCTTACCGAACATCTCTCTGTAATGGGGAGTAAGTCTGTTCTTCCGAACTGTCTGGAAAAAAATTAATTTTTAAAATTAACATCCACACTAATTAACAAATTCTATAAATAACAAATTATATAAATCTAGCTAAATTCCCTACATTAACTACCTAATCAACACTAATTAACATAAAATCAGTAAACCTATCTAAATTTCCTACACTAACCACTTAATCTACCCTAAACTAATCAAATTAGAGAAGAAATAAAGAGAGTATGGTACCATTGATACGAAAGAGAGAGGAAGTGGAGACAAAATGAAAGTGAGAAGCTCGCGTGTATATATAAAAAATTAGTAATCGTCGTGATTTCCTCGTAAAATTAAAAGAAACTCGCGAGGCCCGTGTTTTTCTTTACGAGGAATTAGCGAGGCATGCGTTTTGTTTCCTCGTAACGTCCTCATTGATTAACGAGGAATTAGCGAGCCCGCGTTTTCCTATTACGAGGTCTTTACGACGAATTTTGCTTACGTGGAATTAACGAGTCTCGCGTTCTTTATTTTTAGGATTCGTCGTAAGCTCCTCGTTACGAGGAAATAGCGAGGATTATGTTTAAATCCCTAAAATCCAAAATCCCAAACCCCATCTTCCTTATCTTCTACTTCATATATTCTAAACCCCAAACCCATCTTCCCTTTAACCTCAATCTCTTCTTTCCATTCCAAACCCCAAATTATAAAATTAACCACAATTCCTTAACTTATAATCTCAATCTCTTCTTTCTAATTCAAACCCCCCATTAACTTACACAAAATCAAATTATATAAATAGATTTTCATGATTAAACCCATCAAATCACATGCATTAAGTCTGAAAATCAACCATATTAAAAACAAATACATCAATCGGATACATTGACATTCTCGTCATCACTAGAAACATCATCATTTTCATTAAACTCGTCTTCAACAGCTTCGTCCGTGGCACCGTCGGTAAGATCTTCGTACTCATGATTATGCGGATCAATGAGAAGGATGTCATCAATTTGCTGTTCAGGTTCCTCGACATCATTTATCTGTTCTTCTTGCAATGGTGGTTCTTCTCCACTGATGATTCGTCCACGAGGTGTAACTTTGATCACGGCTAACCAATTTATTCCTGATTCTCTCATCCGAGGGTATGGAAGGAAGCTAACTTGGTCTGCTTGTGAAGCTAAGATGCAAGGCTCAAATTTATTGTACCTGCAAAAATAAAGACAACGTAGAAATTAATCATACAGATCATGTATACAAAAAAAAAAGAATTTGTTGTACCTTCGTCCACCATTGACATCAACTACACCGAATTTTTTAAACCGAATACCTCTGTTGACGACGGGGTCGAACCATTCACATTTGAAGAGGACGCATTTCAGCTTCAATATCCCTGGGAATTCGACTTCAATAATCTCCGTTATCCTGTTGAAATCTATTTCGCCTTTCAAACATATTCCATAGTTATTGGTCGCCCGCTGTCTACCATACTCGTATGTGTGAAAAGTATAGCCTCGTGTGAAATACATCTGTGATGTGTGAAAAGTATAGCTTGAATTACTTTGTGAAACCACGTAGGGTAATTTGCGTCGTCGTCATAATCAATCTGGAAAAATAATGAAAACGTTGAAATACATATCATGTATGAAAAAAGAGTTTGATCGATCAACCTGCAAAAATTAAGAGTTTGAGTTAATACATGATTCTTCAACCAATTAATAAAGTGTTGATCTTTCCTTCTGTCTACCTCACTTGTGGATATATCTGAGAATGTTTCTTCGACTTGAGAAACAAATAGGCTGTAAAATCACATTTTCTATTAATTTATTTTTGGAAATTATATAATTTATGCTTATATGTGTTTAGAAGTTTCCATAAAATATGTTACCTTTCAAAATAACGCATCAATAGATCATCGCAATTAAGTGGAATATATGTGTGTGCACTATGAGTGTCTTCTTCAATCGACCACCAAACCTCTTTCGATTTCCCACCGATTCGTCCAATCTGGCTAAAGATGTCTGAAACACCAGCAACTGCATATGTTGGCGCGACATCACCATCATCATATCTTCTTGGAGCTCTTTTCCGGGTACGTACTTTTAACGCAAAGTAGTAAGATGTGAAGTGAGAAGTTTCTTCCGTCAAACTTTCAGCAATTATAGAACCTTCAACTTTTGCGAGGTTTTTTTTGCTTTTCCCTTCAAATATTTCATGGCTCGATCATACTGATACATCCAACCGTAATGTACAGGCCCACGAAGCAATGCCTCATATGGGAGGTGGACAGCTAGATGCTCCATGAAGTCAAAAAATCCCGGAGGAAATATCTTCTCCAAGTTGGACAATAAGATGAGAATGTTCTCGTGAAGTTGTTCCACGACTTCTTCTTTAAGAGTGTGTGTGCTCAGATCTCTGAAAAATGCTCCAATGTCTTGTATATTTCAAAAACAATTAAACACATTAGTAGTCATATATTATTGCAAACTAAACCATTATAAAATTAATGCGTTATAATATACTACCTGCAAGTGCTTCATGTACGTTTGTTGGAAGTAGCTCCGCAAATGCAAAGGGAAGTAATTGTTGCATAAAGACATGATAATCATGACTCTTCATCCCATAAAATTTTTGACCCTTTTCAACACATCTAGGGAGATTTGAAACATGCCCATCGGGAAACTTCACTTCTGATGCCACCTAGTTGAACAACACCGACTTTTTTTCTGAAGACAATCTGAATATCGTAACGGGAACTTGTCCATTGCTTTTTATATGTAACTCACTACTTGAACAAATATCTGGCAAGTCCAACCTCGATTTTATGTTGTCTTTTGTCTTTCCTGGGACATTCAATATTGTATTCATGATGTTCACAAAGAAATTCTTCTTTATATGCATCACATCGAGGTTGTGGCGCAGAAGAAGATCCTCCCAATATGTAAACTCCCAAAATATATTCTTCTTGTGTCAGTTGTGCCGAACACCGTAAAAATCATGCATATTACCGGGGACATGCCAATTACCACCACAACGAACTGTTTCGTTAGCTCCGTAGTAGTCGATTTGCGCTTCAATTTGTTCTCCAGTTA
>NC_027750.1:25612290-25620325 GCF_000695525.1 Brassica oleracea var. oleracea
AACTCCCATTGCATGCACATCTCTGGTGGCAGGTTGTATGGCGTAACAAAGACTGGCCACAATGAATATTGTCTACCTGACATTCCGAATAAACTAAATCCATCTGTGCATAATCCGAGATACACATTCCGGCTATTGCTAGCGAATTTCGGATGTACTTTGTTAAAATGTTTCCAGGCTCTTGCGTCTGATGGATGAGTCATCTCACCATCCGTCTGAGTATGCTCAGCATGCCATCTCATCCCTCCGGCAGTCTACTCAGATTGGTACAATCTTTTCAATTTGTCTGTAATTGGTAGGTACTACATCCTTTGGTACGGTACCCTATTACGTCCTCGTCCTTGCGGCTTGAATCGTGGCTTCTCGGCAGAATCAACATTCTTCTAACTTCTCATCATCTACCCAGTAGATCATGCATTTATTGATGCAAACGTCTATCAACTCCGAAGGCATCCCAAGACTATAAACCAGTTTTTGAATCTCATAATAAGAATCAGCAGACACATTGTCTTCCGGAAAATAATTTTTAAACAAGTCTGCCCATTTATTCATGCAACTTTCAGGTAGATTGTGATTAGTTTTAATATTCATCATTCTAGGAGCCAACGACAATTTAGAGAGACATTCTCTACAACCATTGTAAAGTGGCTGATTCGCAGCATCTAACATTTCATAAAACTTTTTTGCATCTATGTTAGGTTTTTCATCTTTATTATGAGCTATAAATGCATCAGCTACCATATCATGAACCCTATCATAATCTACCATCTGGTCCTCCTGATGGTAACTATGTTCATTATGCAAATGATGATCAACCGGTTCTTCCTGAAAATTACTACTACTAGTTTCATTCTCATAATTATAACATTCTCCATGTTGAAACCAGATATAGTAATTTGGCGTGAAACCTCTATTTATTAAACCTCTATTCACGATTTGCCAATTCCGAATTGTTGCATTTCCGACAAGGACATAACATCTTACCGCTTTCTTGGGCGAGCGATGTGGAATCTGTTTGATGCATAAATGTCTCCAGCCCTTCGAGGTATTTTTTTGTCACTCTTCCGTTAGCATCTCTGTGCATATACATCCACCTCCGTAACTCGAAAATATTCCTGGACCCCGACATTTTTTTTTCTTTCACGTGTTTTTTTTGTTGGTGTGTTTAAAATGATGTTCAAACGTTCATATTTATAGGAAATTTTTGAATCTGGTAGTTGAAATTTTACTACGAATTTACGACGAAATTCAGTTAGGTAGCCGAGAAAAAACGTGTATAACTACAAAGTTGGTGGACTCAAAATTCTGTCGTTAAGTAAACGTAAAATATTAGACGCTAATTTTACGACGAGTTTACGAGGAAACCATTTTCCCTCGTAAATGCCACGTTATGTTATGTCGTTTTTACGAGAAAATCGTTTTGTCGTTATTTTACGATGAACTTGCGTTGATTTTACATTTCCTCGTAAGATACTCGTAAAGTCGACATAAATTTACGAGGATTAATATTCTTCGTTAATTTTCGTCGCTATAGTTGTGTTTTCTTGTAATGATAAACTAAGTTACATAAAATAAAATTAATTAATTAAAAGAAAAAGCATGCATGTGTCATAATATATTTGTGGAGAAATATTATATTTTCAATTAGTCTTATTGAATATAAGTTCTAATTTCTTCTTAAGATTCTAAAATTTTCAAAATTCATTCAAGAAACAAACTAAAAATTACCTTGATTTCCAAGTTTTTTTAATGAATGTTGATGTATGAGAAACCTGAAAAAAAAAATATTAATCACAACATAGATATATCATTTGTATATTTTATAAGAAAAACGAAAATATTACAAAACTCATTTGCATAGAAAATTTTGAAGCTGTGAATATGAATAATGAGAATGAATGTATATTTATAGACAACCATTTCGTAAAAGAAAAAAGTAGAAAAAAGGATGCTCATGCATTGGGCCTCTGCTATCGCCACCCAGCTTCCTCCTTTTATCTGCACATGAAAACAAATAACAGGCAAAACTGAACTGCATGCATCCAGTACTTTACTATCTTGTCTGCATGTCTTTTATTTCTGCTATTCTTCTGCATGTGTTTACATTCAATGCCTAAATCTTTTTAACTACTCCGAAACTCAAACGCACACGGAACCCAATAAACCAACTTAAGACCAGCATTAACCGGGGTAAGCACCCCGGTGCTTAGCTTTTAAAAAAAAAAAATGGAAACAGAGCGCTTGTTTAAGCGCAGGAAACGCTGGTTGTTTCCACTTTTCGCGGGCCCCACTGACACGTGGCGGTCCGCAAATAGTTCATTTTTAATTTTTTTTTAATCTGCCAAAAACCAAAAAAAAAAAAATTAAAAAAAATTAAGCACTCCAAATGGGGTGCTATGGTTAATTATGCTCTATTCACTTGGGGTTCCGAGAGAGC
Organism: Brassica oleracea var. oleracea; assembly: GCF_000695525.1. NCBI lineage: Eukaryota > Viridiplantae > Streptophyta > Magnoliopsida > Brassicales > Brassicaceae > Brassica > Brassica oleracea. The sequence continues at coordinate 25,614,728 of NC_027750.1, forward strand.
ATTTTCTCGCTCAACTTTCTCCCACTTAAATATAAACTTGTACTTAGAGCATCATTATCGCGGTCCTAAGCCGCGTCCTTAGGACATTAATTTCGAAATTTAAATCTAAACTAAATGAAAACTTTGCAAACGTACGTTAAGTTAGAGTTTTTAGGGAACATATGTTAAGGCCACGTGTCAGCAAAATAGGGGAAAGAGGAAATGGGGAGAGACCGTCGAGTTACCGTCTGGACATCATTCTCTCTTCTCTCTTTTCTTCTCTCTCGACGGTTCAACGCCTCTAGACGAATTCCGCCGAACGAAAAGCCTCTCTCTCCGCGTTTCGCTCCGCCTCTCACTCCGCGTTTCGCTCCGGCTCTCACTCCGCGTTTCGCTCCGACGAATTCACCCAACCGATCTCGTCGACGATCTGTTCTCCCTCACTCCACCGATCTCTCCGCCGATTGGAAACTAAAACCAGGTATCGCTCAATCCTCTATCTGTCGTCTATGTGTGCCTTGTATTTCTAAAAATTATGTCTATGTTTGAACTCGTCTATGTTTCTACTACTTGTGTGAACCTGTCTTGAACTCGACTATGTTTGTTTTAAGTGTTTTAATTTCTTCTTGATTGCTTCATGTAATGTTGGTTTCGGTTTATGATCAATGTAGTTCTTGTTTCATTAAATGGCTATCTTTATTAATGATTCATGTGTTAATCTTCTTTATGATTATTGATCAATGTGTTAATCTTCTTTATGATTAAAAATTTCTGCAGGTTAAGTAAAACATGGGACAAGACTACAGCTATACACAGCCTTCGGAGTCAGAGCATTACGGTGGGTACTCACTCGACAGTGGGCACAGCGAAACTCACGATCTAATCTGACGTGACCAAGTTGAGATAAGCAACAATGCTCGTTCACGGGTTGAGTACCCTCCACAACCCGAGGTTCAGTTCGGATTCCCGCATACATGTTACTGTGGTGCTAAGCTTGTGCTTGCAACGTCTAACCGTTATGGGTTAGATCCAGGTTAAATTACTTCCTACTCGTTGCACTTCGTTGAATTATCTTTTTAATGATCTAACAGTTTGTTTGCAATCCACAGGTAGAAGATACTACACATGTGCGAATGTAGATGATGGGGAGTGTCATGTTTGGAAATGGTGGGATGATGCCGTCATGGAGGAGATGAGAGCGAGAGATCAACATGTTCTTCAACTGGCTGAAAAGGTAGATAATCTTACCCTTTTGAGTGACTATGAGACTGAGCAGAAGGTTCTTAGGCTTGAGAAGATAGTGTCTGATCTAGGTAAGGAGAGATCAAGGTCTTCTGATGGGTTTGAGTACTTTGTAGGTGGAATGGTTATTGTAATAGTTTTAATAGGAATCATGCTTATGTTTAAGTAATGATCATGGCTGTTGTTATGTATGGGAATGGTTTAGGCTTTTGATGAACTTGTTGATGAACATGTGATGACCTTTTTGTAAAATGATCTTGTTGATGGACATGAGATCACGTTGTAGTGTGGCTATCTGTAACAAAACATGTTGATGGACTCTTGATGTCATATTATTGTAAAATGATCTTGTCATATTATTTTGTTTTATTGTGGGACAAAGTCCTTTTTAGAGCAGTGCACGATCCTCTCTTTAAAACAATGGGTAAAAACAATGGGTGATAATATATTTTGGAAGCAAATAAATAATACACAAGGTTTGTGTGCTCGTGATGGGTGTACCAACTTTGTCACAAGGTTTGTTTTATTCTTTCAAAAAGTCACAAGAAGTATCACGGGAGAATGATAAAATACTCGTTGCTTTTCCTATATAAGCAAGAGACTTGTTCTCTCATAAAAAATAAAACAAAGCATCTCTCTTCTTGTCAATTTGTAAACAATTGCTCCCTTTTAAATTTTTTTATGGCTTCTTCTTCTTCTTCTTCTCATTATCATTACCACAAAGATGATGATGATGGTGAACTTACTGCCATATTTGATGATTATTTTGAAAACCAAGATTTTATTCCAGAAACAATGAAAGAAAAAAACGTGTTTTTATCGAGAGAAACCGGGAAGAAGGCCACAAGAATCTCTGGAATGATTATTTTAGCGAAACTCCCACATACCCGAAAAATTTATTTCGTCGACATTTTCGGATGAACAAGCCATTGTTCTTGCGTATTGTGCATCGTCTCTCCACAGAAGTACAATACTTTCAACCATCAGAAGATGCAACCGGACAGTCTAGTCTATCACCACTCCAAAAATGTACGACAGCAATTCGTCAATTGGCATATGGTGGTGCGGCTGATACAGTTGATGAATATGTACGACTTGGTGAAACAACGGCTCGAAAATCTTTGCACCATTTTACCGCTGGAATAATTTACTTGTTTGGCGACGAATACTTAAGACGTCCCACTCCGGATGATCTGCAGAGACTACTCTATGTTGGAGAACAACGAGGATTTCCGGGGATGATTGGAAGCATCGACTGTATGCATTGGGAGTGGAAGAATTGCCCCTCCGCTTGGAAAGGAATGTATTCACGAGGAACTGGAAAACCAACTATTGTCTTGGAGGCTGTAGCTTCATATGACCTCTGGATATGGCACGCGTTTTTTGGAGCTCCAGGTACTATGAACGATCTTAATATTCTTGATCGATCGCATGTTTTTGATGATATTATTAACGGAATAGCTCCGCAAGTCAACTTTTATGTCAACGGAAGAGAGTACAATTTCGCATACTATCTCACGGATGGTATTTATCCGGAATGGGCGACTTTTATGGGATCTATCCGTTTACCACAGAGTCCAGAACATCAATTATTTGCAAAAACCCAAGAAAGACATCGAAAAGATGTTGAGCGTGCTTTTGGAGTCCTGCAAGCTAGATTTACCGTTATTAAAAATTCATCTAAGTTATGGAATAAATCCAAAATAGCAAATGTTATGAGAGCTTGTATCATACTCCATAATATGATTGTCGAAGACGAACGAGATTCATACACTCAGTATGACCTTGACTCGTTTCAACATGATGAAGGTGTGGATCTTACATTTTCCGTCCAGATGCCTACTGCTCTTTTCAATACAATTGATCGTCGAGCAAGAGTTCGGGAACGACCAGTTAATCGACAACTAAAACACGATTTGATTGAAAATATATGAGATAAATTTGGGAATCAAATTTAATGTATAATGTTTAAATTTATATGAATTGAAGTTTCCTTTTTGTTTTTAATATTTGAATGTTTATGTTTTATTAATGGGTTTTTTTTGTTTGTAATTTGTTGTTTTTTCAATGGCTTTTTTTTTGTAATTTATTTTTTCAACTTTGTTTAATAAATTATGTTTCTATTTTAATGTTATATGTTTAATATATCTCATTTCCTATTAAAAAAATTAATTAACTAAGAGACTTAAAATGGTCCTACCAATAATCTTAATTTTAGCTATTGTCCTTAACTATGTATCTTAACCAGTGTTCTAAAAATCGGGATAGGCGCCGCCTAGTCGGCAAATTGGGTCTGAGCGAAACAATTTTTTCAAAAGAAAAAAACGGTCTAGGCGCCCGGCTAAACATTAATCCTTGATAAGGTGCCTAACCAGTGCTTAGCAATTTCTTGAACGTTGATCTTAACTTAACAATATTAATAAACTAAGTTAAGGACACAAAAATTGGTCCTTGCAATGTGGATGCTCTTATAAGTTAATGAGCTTTAGATTGGGTATATATATTTTCTTCTTTGTCTTATTTTCCTCTTTTCTTCGTCTCTCACCATTTCTGCAGACTCGCAGATAAAGAGAAGCTTCTTGGTGGAGATCTAAAGAAGAAAGTAATAAACTTTTACAAGTTATGGTTTTGTTGTATTCGTTATTTTTCCTCTAGATCACTTTGTGTTTGCATAGGAAGCTTGATTTTGTTACAAATCTCTTAAGACTTTCCTGTCTGATTTTAAACGTATGAAAGATGGAAACTTTGTAGGGTTTTTATTGTTTCTTATGTTCTTCTTGTGGTTGTTTCAGAAACGAGATACAAGAGTTGAGTGGAGATGGAGGAGGAAGAGGCAATGGCGGTGTGTTCACAAGCTGTGAATCCTATCATTGACGCCGAGATCAAATGTTCTCATTGCGGAAGCGGGTTCGTTGAGGAAATGGGCGAAGAGATTGAATCCGGTAGAAGGTTTAGGAGGACAGAGTTTGGTGTGGATAATGATGAGGTCAATATTGCTGATGCTGATGTTGATGGAAATGACATCGCTGACAATCGTCGTCGTCGTCATCGAGACAGAGAACATGATCGAGAGATTGAATTAGACAGGGAGCTTGATTCTATCACTAGGAGTAGACGAAGAAGCGTAGATTCAATATTGCAGTTGCTTCGAGGCATTCGTGAAGGGACTAACTCAGATGAGGAGTTAGACCACTTGCTTCGTAGTCTAGCTGATAACGATCAAATAAGGCGAGAAGGGACTCTTCCAGCACGAAAGGAAGCAGTGGGGAATCTCCCAACGGTTAAAGTATGTGAGCCGTTGACATATGTTCAGTTTGTTTGGAGGACCTTGAGAAAGGAAGTGAAGCTAAAGAGATGCCATGTAAGCACAAGTTTCACATACAGTGTATAGTACCGTGGCTTGAGCTTCACAACTCGTGTCCTGTGTGCCGATATGTACTACGTCCTGATGAGGAGTTACAGACCAATCTGTTGAGACCGAGAACAAGAAGTGTAGGGATCATCAACTTAAGTAATGAGAATGTGGAAGATGATGCAAGGAATAATTCGATCTCTCACGGTACTATCTGACTCCAAAGTACTCGCCAAGGATTCTATTTAGTTTCGTTTTGTTCCTTGCTTAGAAACTCTGTGGCAAAGTTAGCCCGCGCTAGGGATGTTAATTATAAGGTTAGGGTCTAACCCTCTTTTGTGTAATATAAACCCAACCTTGTTTTAACTTACCCCTATTTTAACCCTATTTTAGTCAAGTGTTAGGGCTGGTACCAGGATTAATATAACTCTTTTATATCAGTTGTCTTTAATTAAGCATGAATTAAAAACCCAAAGCTTACATATTAATAATCTCCAGAGTTTTCGCATAACTCATAACCTTGAGAAGGTCCATTTCTAAATCCACACGTATCGACTCCCCTTAACGGTCCGCTTCCACAACATGCCATTTTCCCTTGCTTGAAACCGTACCGAGAAGGATCGTTGATTCTTTGGAGCAGAGATATGTGAAAGTCGTGAAGAGAGTACTTGAATCCAAGCAGTTGACGCTCTAGACGCCTCAAAACTTTACGAAGCACTAAAAGAAAACATAAGTTTAACGAGGGCGGTTTTCCTCGAGAGTTCGTCGTAAAAGAGGTTTTACGACAAATTAGCGAGGAAACATGTTTTCTCGTTACTCATCCGTCGTAACACATATTTCCTCGCCAATTCGTCGTAACTTAGCGAAGAAAATATTTTGTCGTAAAGACGAAGTACATCATTTCGTCTTAAAGACCACGTAAATATTCCACGTAAAGAGGTCGCTATATTTCCTCGTAAATACCTCGAAACGTGTTCCTCGTAAACTACACGTAAATACCTCGAAAGTGTTTCCTCGCAAAATAC
>NC_027750.1:25620492-25631611 GCF_000695525.1 Brassica oleracea var. oleracea
TTATATATAAATAAGTTTTGAATTTATAATACAACAACCGGAAAAAAAGAACTAAGGGCCGTTCATCGCTTGGTAGAATTCATCACTCCTCCTCGCAACATCCGCTTCGTTATGTGTGTCGGATGACTCACCTCGAATGGGATGTTGTTGTCGCATGTTCCTCAACATGGACTCTCATTCTGGATTTGTGGCCGCTATAACGTCCAAGAAGCCCTCGACTCCACCCATACGAGATTTTGTCGCGGCCAACTCGTTACGCAGCTCAGTGACTTCATCATCCCGTCGCTGACCATAAAACGATGTCGCTCTCGGAACATCGTTGACGGAACCAATCCCCAACGTCCGTCCCTTTTTTTTAGGGACAACCTTAAAAACAAAAATAAATATTGCTAGTAAAAATTTAAAGTTAAATTAAATGAATAATAAAAAATTAAAATTTTAGAAAATTTACCTCCTCGTAATTCTTATCCACTTCAAGTGTGGATAAAGTGACGGGTAATCCGTCGGTAGACTGATGGGTCAGCTGGATCTGGCAGTCTTCAACCCGAGCAACCAAGACCGGCTCAAAACATGATTCTATCTTTGTTGTCTGTTATCGACGCCCTTGGTGTACAACCGTATGGACCTAAGCTCAAGAATCCGAACTTCCTTGCTCCTAGTTTATACAAGTCATGTTACAAATGATTGCACATTTTTTTAAGAATAATATTCACTCTGCTTAAAGATGTCAAAGCTGTTATTTTACCTCGATGACGTTCGTTGTGTTACCGATAACGAAGTCCACGAACCTCTCTTTGGTCGTGGTACTAAAAGGTGACGTGTTTGCGAAGAAATGTATTGATAATCATTTGCTCCAATGTGGAAAAGATAAACAGCTTTTAAGATGACTCGTCTTGTCTCTCCATCTCCTAGTTTCGATCTCAACATTTGCGTTGCGTTCTTGAATCTGTTTTGTTGTGTTCCCAAGTATTTTGACTTTGCAATGAAACCATAAAAAGTCAAAAAGTCAACGATTTTTTTTTTTTCAACGAGTTTAGTCAGGGCCCCGGCTTAGAACATGGGTCCAATCCATTATCCTCGTATTTCTTAATAGATAAGGGTTCGATTTAAAAAAAAAAAATACATGTATTTTTTTTTATAAGAAAAGGGTCCCAAAAATTTTTATATGAAAGTATTTTTTTATTTCTATAGATTTATTTTTAAAAACACTTCCGATATTTTGAAAAAAACATATCTCTATTTGATCTTTTAAAAAAAAAATAGTTTGGAAAATTAATTTTTTTTGTCCCAGGATCCATGACACCATTGAACTGGTCCTAATTTTAGTCTTCTCATCACCACTCCGGGTAAAGTTCCGGCAAGTACTCCGACGGCTGTGGTAGCGAAGTTAAGACCGTAGGTTAACTGACTTTTACTGTAAACATGGTTGTAGATTTGGTGGGAGCAGTGGTAACCAAGCATGTTCAGCTGCCACGTTATAAATAAGTAGCATGCGTTATTATGGTAACAGAAGTTAAGACACAAGTACAAATCAAACAGGTTACAACTCTTTTGTCTGAACAATTTAAGTGAATATAAATGTCGTGAAACTGACGACGTACCGATAAAGTCTATCATGATCCGTCCATCGGACACCCGTCCGGTCGGAAACTGAAACGTTGATTTACCGTTCGGCCAGCAGTTTGACCGAAAACCAGGGAGAGAGTCGACGTAGTTGTTGTTTCCGGCTTCGAAAAGAGAATCTCCGAACACGAACAAAGCGGCTTGGTTCGTAACGGTTTTGCAAGAAATCGAGCTTGTAACGCCCCGATTCCCGGCGTCCGACCGGGTTACCGAAAAGGGGGTTATGGACACGTGTCTACTCATTTAGACAACCATACGTGTCCCGTTGCTGGTCCCAAGAGTCGACGGACGCATAACCTACTTTGAAATACCATCACACCCATATCTATATACTTCTACTTACAATCATGCTCACAGGAAAATGGAAAGGGAGGGAATGAGCAACGAATTACTCAGTGAAGTGACTCTAGACCAGCCTGCCCGCATGACTCTCTATACTACCCTATGCGGGAATTAGGGCTGACTAGCCACTACAATCAATTGATACAACCTAACATTTCCTAACATCATCATTACCAAGCATTCACAATTCTCTATGTTTCTAACAACCTAGCGATCACCCATTACAAATATCTCACTCATTGTCACACACATCAATCCATGGACTCTGACCGACTCGACATACACGACCGACTTGATCCTATGACACCTATAACACCAATACGCTTTTTATATCTCGCCTCTCGCGGTAGGCACATCTTATATCCCGCATCTCGAGGTAGGCACGTTTTTATATTCCGCCTCTCGCGGCTGGCTCGTCTTATCATTCCCCGTGGGTAGCTCTCACTAGGCCACTACCCCATAGTCCTGCAGGTGCCTCGTTAGACACTACCCCACAGCTCCTATAGGTGCCTAGCGTAGAACTACAACCCCACAGCTTACACTCATTCCCCGTGGGTAGCTCTCACAAGGCCACTACCCCATAGTCCTGCAGGTGCCTCGTTAGACACTACCCCACAGCTCCTATAGGTGCCTAGAGTAGAACTACTACCCCACGGCTTACATATCCTAGACTCTAGACGCCCACCCGTTCTCGGTGGTCCAAACAGGACTTCAAACATGTTCGTTGACACATTCATATTCTTATTCTCAATCTCCTTCTCGTTACTCATTTCCTTATTCACTTTCACATTCTCTTACATTTAGACTCGTACGCATACACATTCACTAGACGCCACCCGTTATCGGTTTCTCACACAATGCACATCAAATTCTCATACACAACAACTGATGCCAAAAGACATCTCATTCGCATACATCAGGTAGTTATACTAGATTCAAATGTCAGATCTATCATCCTACACATTAACTTATTTCTAGCAACCTAGCTTTCATTCACAATCATCATATGGGACTACACAAGCCAATCACCCAAGCATCAATTATGAATCCATCATCACAGCAACACAAGATAGTCCATTAGGTCCCATTTAACAGTATGAGGGTTCTTATGCATCATGATCCATTCATCTATCATCTGAGCGGTAAACATGATCTATCAACCTAACTCTCAAGCAAGGACTAATCAATCATAACTCCAACATAAGGGAGTATACAGAACATGAGAGAAGAATGGGTTCAAGACACTCCACCTTAGCCTAGATCTGGATCCGGATCTGGAAACAAGAGACAAGGGAGAGGAGATCTGAACAGATCGGGAACAAGGAAACAAGAGAGCTGCAAGATCTGACCACCACCACCAATCGGCTGCAACAACCACCACCACCACCACACGGCACCGGCGAGGAGGAGGGAGAGAGGAGAGAGAAGAGAGAGACGGCACAGGGGAGAGAGAGAGCTCGACGGCTAGGGTTTTCGGTCTCCGGAAATTCTCTGCAGAGCTTCGCTTCAGTTTCTGAATGAGACAAAAGAAGGGGCTGCAACTCTTTTTATAGGAAATGGTGAAGGGAACCCTAGATTTTTGTCAAATGAGCCGTAGAGAAACCCATTCTTTTATGAAAATTTTTGGGCCAGGAATCGGGCCGTTACAGAGCTGATTGTGCAGATGAATAAGATGTTGATCGTCAAAGTAAATTTAGAAGTTGCCATGTTTAGGCCATCTCCAACAAGACACCAAAACACCAAATTTGGTGTAATTTCATCTCCAATTAAATACCAAATTTAATACCATTCCACCAAATTTGGTGTAACACTATTCATCACACCAAATCTTTAAAATACATATTTTATTATGTTTTATTTAATAATATAGTTGTATTGCTATTAAATTTGTAATTAAGCATAAATATATTGTGTTATTTGTATTTTTAGTTTATTTTCACATAATTAAAAAAGATATTATTTTTATTTTTATTTTCAAAATAAATCACTAAATGACTATTATCATTTATCACTTACAAATAATAAAATATAAATAATTATTTATCAATTATAAATAATAAAAATATAAAACTTTAAGAATGGAAGACATCAAATAATATATAATATTACATTTGGTGTAAAATTTGATGTCAGTGTTGGAGAGGACAAAACGATTATGATACCAAAACATCAAATTTGATGTAATTTCAATACTAAATTCGGTGTCATTGTTGGAGATGCTCTCGGTTATAGTATCTTTTTTCTTCCTATACAAAACTATCAGATGGTCCGTTTATACGAGATATTATTGAGTATTATTTGTGTTTAAAAATGTAACGTGCTCAAGTTGCATCATATATTCTAGATGTAGTTGTACCGTGTACGAGTACGACTTTTTTTTTGTCAACCCCTTTATATCTATTGTCATAATTACCTTAGGGGCATGTTTCCTTCGCCAACATTGCATGTTTCATTAAGGGCAATTAAATAATATTAATAACAAATCTATATTGGATCATTATTTTTGGATCCAGCCCAAATCAAATCTCTCTTGGGCCATTTGGGCCTATTAAAAAATCAGATTCAATTCTCAACTTTTTTTTTCTTTGGACCATTGAGTCCAAGTTCAAATATTTTTTTTTCAACTATTCTTAATTATTATTTTTTTCTTTTCTTAATATAATTTAAGCATTCATAAAAATAATTGAATTTTTTTATTGAAAAGTATAAATCTTTATTAAAAGTATATAATTTTTTAATTAAAATATTAACCCCATAATAAAATTAATTTATCAGAGTTATACCAACTTAATTCATTAAAAAAATAAAGTTTAATTTTTTTAACATAAATAGTCATTTAAAATGAAATACGATAAATAAAGATAAAATTTTTAAGTCTTTTATAAAATAAAACACAAATATATGAAAATGTGACATTTACTAAATATTTGTCAATTGAAAAAAAAAACAAAAATAAACCCGCGCTTTGAAAGCGCGGGTCAAAATCTAGTTTATTCTTAAAACCAAGTTATTACATAGTTCTGATTATTACATCTGGCCTTTTTTGCCAGTTCATCTACTAGACTTAAGCTGCTTCTAGTCATATAAGAGAAAGTAAATCCATTATCCTTAGCAGCTTCTACAATGTCCTGTATCATGGAGATGCTCTCCGTGTTACGGACTTTCCGGGTAGTTGCTCTTGTGATATACTGAGCCAACTCATCCATTATGGTCTTGCAGTCACTGAAGAAATGGACCTTATCAAAAGCCAGTGCTCGCATTTGGGTTACTGCTATGCGCAATGCTTCAGCCTCCGTCACACTCTGATTTCCTTGATCCTCCAAGTTGAGGCAATTCCTTATTTGATTGCATAGGTGATAGCCTGATCTCACCGTGTATTCTCCCGTCTTTGTAAAGTTCCATATAGGAGTATCCTGATTCATAGCAGAGCTAAGTCTTATGTTGAGGATATATTGAGCATCCTCTGGACTTATTGCGCTGTTAATAAGGTGCTCATTCCAACTTTTGGTCCCTTCAATCATTAGATCTCTAGCCTTGAGATATGGGAATGCTTCTTTACCTGGCCCAGAAGCTGCTTTGGCCGGTTGAGTGTGAATCCAATTATCCTCCCATACTCTAATTTTGCTTCCATCTCCCACTATCCATTTGATTCCTTCTTGTAGTAAGCTTCTCGCTTGTAGTATGCTGCGCCAACCATAGCTCGTGCTTTTGTAAGTAGGAGCTTGCAAAAAATCTACATGCCTGAAATATTTAGCTTTCATTACTCTGGCCAGTAGAGAGGATGGATTCTTAATGATTCTCCAGCCTTGCTTAGCTAACAATGGTAGGTTAAAAATCTCCATATCTCTTATTCCTAGCCCTCCTTCCCGTTTACAAGCAGTAATCTTTTTCCAGCTAATCCAAGAGATCTTTTGTTTTTCTTTTTGTCCTGACCACCAAAAATTTCGCATACTAGAGGTAATTTCGTTAAGGATTCCTCTTGGAAGCAGAAAGCATGACATAGCATACGTCGGTAATGCCGTGATTACTGCTTTTAATAAGACTTCTCTTCCTGCTGGGCTCAAGAATCTATTATACCAACTATCTAATTTATTCATCACTCTTTGCTTAATGTACTCGAAAGCATCCTTTCTTCTACGCCCTATTTTCTCAGGCAGCCCTAAACACTTCCTCCTATTTTAGTAATTCCAGTCATTCTCATCAGGTTTTCTTGAGTGATTTGAGGAATACCTTTAGCGAATGTGATGGCTGACTTGGCAAAGTTTACGGCTTGTCCTGATGCTCTCTGGTACTCTCTAAGTGTCTGCATTAATACCCTGCATTCATCCTCCGTAGCTCTGCAGAACACTATTGAGTCATCAGCAAAGAGTAAATGAGAGATAGTTGGACCACCCCTTGATGCTTTGTATCCATGAAGCTGATGCAGCCTGATGTTATTTTTGATCAGAGCAGATAATCCCTCAGTACATATGATGTATAGATAAGGTGAAATCGGATCACCTTGTCTTATTCCTCGAGATGGCGTGACAGGCTTTGAGGGTTCTCCATTCACCAAGACTGAGTATGTCACTGTTGACATACATGTATAAATCCAGCTGCACCATGTTTCACAAAAGCCCATCCTCCACATCACTGCAATAATAAAGTCCCATTCAACTTTATCAAAAGCTTTAGAGATATCTACCTTTAGGGCCATATGCTTTGTTTTCAAATTTTTTGTATGCAAGGAATGCATCAGCTCATGTGCAATGAGCACATTATCAGTAATTAATCTGCCTGGAATGAACGCAGATTGATTCTCTGAGATGGCGCCACTAAGCCATGGTTTTAATCGCTCGGCCAATATCTCAGATATAATTTTGTACGCCACATTCGAAAGGCTTATTGGCCTGTAGTCCTTTATAGTGTTAGGAGAATCATTCTTGGGTATGAGACAAATATGGGTGTGGTTTATCTTCGAACTTAACTGATTATGTTGAAAAAAGTATTTAACATGAGAAACCACACCTTGCTTGATGATGCTCTAGTGATGTCTGAAGAACCCTGCATTCATCCCATCTGGTCCTGGGGATTTATCTGGATTTATAGCGAAGGCAGCATCTTCTATCTCCTTTTCCATAACTTCCTGAGTGAGAAGATCGTTGATCTCCTCTGTTATTGTACTGGGAATCCCTTCAAGCAGTCTCTGATCAATGGTAACTCCTTCACTCTTGTATAGCTCCTGGAAATACTTTATAATTTGATTATGTGTATCCTTAACCTCCATATAAGATTTACCTTCCTCATCCGAGATATGAATGATCCTATTATTGCTCCTCCTCTGCTTTGTTTTTGAGTGAAAGAATCTGGTGTTTCTGTCTCCTGCTTGAAGCCATTGTACCCTGCTCTTCGTCCTCCAATATTCTTCCTCCAGCCTATATTGCAAGCTTAACTCTGCCTTTAGCATATTAATATGAGCATAATCAATATCTAAAGCTTGATAGGCTTGTTCTATTTCTTGTTTTAATTGATTGATTCTCCTCTCAGTATTTCTTGGGTTTTGACTTCTCCATCTAGACAGGGCATTTCTACATTTTTCCAGCACCTTATAAAACAACTGAGGGGGGTAAGTTCAGACAATCATTTTGCCATACTTCCTTAACAATGTTCTTTACCCCTGGCTCAAACCTCCACCTATTATCATATCTAAATTGCTTCTTTCTATTGCATTTAATACTTTCTGTATCAACGAGAAGTGGCTTATGATCCGAACCGATCCAGGGAAGTAATTTAACATGAGCAGTTGGGTATAGATCTAACCATTCGCAAGTAGCCATAGCTCTATCAATTCTTGTTCTGATGTTATATTTAGATCTATTCCCATTCCATGTGTATAAACCCCCTATTGTTTTTAGATCCTGAACCACCCCAGTTACTGAGATCAAAGTTCTAAAAAGAGAGAAAGATGCTTCTGACCTTCGAACTCCTCCTTCTTGTCCTTGATCAAGGGGCTCCCCAAACCTTGACAGTTCCAATGTAAGATCCTCATGGCGCCGGTGGTGGTTTGTGGAGAACCACCAAACCTTGATCTGATTCAAGTTGAGGTTGTTCTATCACAATCCTTTTTGCAGCGTTTGATGTTTCACCTTCCATCTCTTCAGTCATCTTTCTCTTTATGCCCTGCTCAGTAGTCTGTTCCATAGCTATTTGCTTGCCCAAGTGCTTCTCAGATTCTTCACTTGGTTGCTCTTGCAGATTTTCTGTGATCACTATCCCCCTGCTCTCATTCCTTATTGATTGGCTTTTTAGATTTGCTTCTACTCTTCGCTCATTTCTCTTTATTTCCATATATATTGTGCTATTGCATCAGAGCGGTCTTGGCATAGGGGTTTGTTCCAGTATCCATGAGATCCCATTTTTGCTGAGTCAACTGAGAAGATTCGTTACAGACTTCAAACTCATGCTTCAAGCTTCCACACGTTAATACGTTATACAGTCTAGCTCCACCGGTGGTCGATTCTTCATGATTTCCACCTCCCTTGTAAGAGTAATGACGTCATCTATATCAAACGTTATTTGTTGGCTGTACAATGGATACCTCATCCACATGGCCCAGATTTGATGCTATACCCTCCACTATATCAGCTCTTATGTAGGCGCTTGGCAGCTTGTAGATTCTAACCCAGAAAGGAACATTGCTTTAAGAAGTCAGGAGAGTCTTGATTACCCCATCTGTCTAGAACGACAATCCATCATCCTCTGTAAGTGTATGGAGCGTTTTCCATGACTCTCTGTAGATGCTGTTCCTTGGCAAAGTAGAAATTAACGGTATCATCATCATTCACTTTGCCTTCTACTTTGTTGACAAGCTGCCATATCCTTGGGAGAGCTACTTTCATTCCAGCAAGGTTTTGAACATCTTCATGCACTGTCCATCGATCTTTGTCTGCTCCCACCTTCAAAATTTTGCACTTGCTTCCATATTTCTCTGGTCGGATACTCACCCTGATTCGGATCCATGTTTGATTCCTCTATTTGCATGTTGATTTTGAGAATTTTTTGATCAGATCGATCGATCTTGGAAATCGCTGTTATAGTAAAAGGAGTGAGAAGCCACGTCACGGGGACACGTCACAAAAAAGAAGGGAAATACAAAGATATAAACTATTTTACTTTTGGCTTTTAGATTCATTCTAAATTTGTAAAAGTTTGTTACACTTCTCTCTCATCTCTCTCTGTGGAACGATTCTCATCTTTGTTGATTTCCATTGTTGGGGGATCATCACTGTAGAAACCCGTTAAAAAAAAAAAAAAAAAAAGAGAATGGTCGAGTATGTTTGTGGTGGTCGAATCGCGGGTGATAAGGATCGATCGAGAAGCTTTAAAGTACGAGGTGGGAGAAGAAGTGATCGTGGGTGAACTATGAGTCGAATAAGTTGCTCGACCATAGTTAGAAGATGTCTTAGATTGATCAGACGGATGTTTTGGAAGCATAACAATTTTGGAAGCACGACGTTTCGGAAGCTCGATGTTTTTGAAGACCGACGTTTCTTCATCACGAAGTTTTCTCGGAATATCTTCGTATCAGTAAAATATTATTCTGAAGACATTATAAGTCGGAAGCAGGACGGGAATTAAGCAGGACGGGAAGCAAGCACGACGGGATCGAAGCACGACGGGAAAACCTGAAATTGGGCGAAAACCCTAATTTCGGTATTATGGAATTCTTCGAGGAAGCCGGAGGCTCGGGAAATATTTTTACAGGATATCAGAATTCATCTGGAGTCTATTAAAAATATTTAGAGCATCAGAATGGGAGTGGAAAAATATTTGGGGTTAATCGCGGATCAGAAATTTACCGGAAGGACCGAAATCAGATGAATGGACCGAGAAGCTCGAGGTGGGTCGTTGCATGGGTTCAGAACGTGGTGTCAAGCATCTACCAAGCTGAGTGTCTCCAGAAGCTCGAGGTTTCGCCATGCATGGAAGCTGTACATGCAGCCTGACATGTAGAAGCACGAGGTGGATCGACCAAGCACGAGGTGTCTCCGCGCATGCAACCGAAGCATGCTGATCGACATGTGTGTACTGGTGTGGCTTCTTGCATGCACTCCAGGCATGCATCCTGACATGTGGGAGGAGTGGTGGCGTCCTGCATGTGTCCTGGACATGCAGCCTGACATGTGGAGCACGAGGTACCGCCGCGCATGCGTCCGGAGCCATGCGAAGCGACACACGGGCTGCCACCAACCTGAAGCTGATTGGCTGGTGTCTCCTATAAATACCCCAGCTCATTTCTTCACATCCAGACCTGTCCAAACCAAGTTAAAAACGTGAGAGAGAAGTAGAAAAAGAAAGGAAGTGATTCCGAGCTATTTCGAGAATTTTAGAGAGTTTTCGAGGTCAGTTCTCTACTGATTTCGAGTCAGCACCTAGGGACGGTTCTGTCAAACTGAATTCGTCCAGGCCACTCAGTTCCAGTTAAAAAGTGGGTTAGAGAGAGAGAAAGAGGTAGAAAAAGAAAGTAAGAGGTTCTGAGCTATTTCGAGAGTTTTAGAGAGTTTTCAAGATCAGTTCTCTACTGATTTTGAGTCATCGCCTTGGGAAGGTTCTGTCCAACGGAAGGTCAACCAAATGAAGATTAGCTCAGATGGGAATCAAGTCAACGTGGCCATAAAGAAAGAGAGAGAGAAGCAAAGTGTCGACTTAGAGTGTAGTCGATTCTCACCGAGAAGGCCAGTTCCGTCCAATCGGCGATTCTCTACGATTGTGACGCGGAAGCTCTGTCCATATCAATCCATCCATGCCAGTCATGTTCTGTGAAGGTTAAGTGGAGGTGCTGTCCGGAGTTAGTTCAGATCTACGGCTTCAGATCAGTCGAAGTTCTGCTCAATACTCCGCCGGGAAGTCCGGAGAACTGTCCAGGAGCTAAAGGAGGTTCTGTCCGAGTCCAGATCAGTTTGTCGAGGCCTGTCAGTTTCTTCATGGTTAAGCCGAGATTCTGTCCAAGTCGAGATCAGTTCAGTCCAGTCCAGTTAAGATGTTCATCTCGGGTTTTGACCAAGTCCTCTCCGATCAACCAGCTACTTCTCGCCTAGAACACTGTGAGTTGGTTTTGTGTGAATTCCATTTGGAATTTAGGGTAGATCGAGTAGCATATAGATTGGAATGATCA
>NC_027750.1:25633025-25650925 GCF_000695525.1 Brassica oleracea var. oleracea
TTAGGCCTCGATCTAACGGAAAATGCTAACTCTAGGTACGGGTTGCCAAGCCTTGTGCCTTGACGCAGCGGGACGTGTTAGTGGACGAACTGGTCGAGGTCGTGGAGTAAATTTTGTGACTCTGGCCGGATCGTCCCTAACCCGTCACGTAGCGCTTCCGGACCATGGTGTTGGGTTGGACGGTCAGTCATGTTCTTGTTTGATTGTTGGCTGGCCGGTTGGCCTTTCATCTCCAACCCTTGGTGTGGGTCGTCCGTCGGTCATGTTCTTGTTTGATTGTTGGCCGGTGGGTTGACCTATGCCTAGGACGGTTCGGGGGTGTTACAATCACTGTGAGTAGGAATCGGTGTTTACGAACGTTGGATTCCATTATCTATCTTTATAATACAAAGTGACGTTTATCTCTTATCAAAGGTATCAGAGCTGAGACGATTCTACGGAGAACGATGACGGAAACTCGATCGCAAGCTCAGATGAAGGAGGCGAAGATTCGCGAGACGGAAGGAGCTTTCGGAGCTCGGATCAAGGCTTTGGAGGTCAAGTTGGAGAATCAATCGGAGAAATTGAGCGCGAAACTCGATCAACACATCAGCGATATCGCGGAGACGCTTCGTTTGATCGTAACTCAGAAAGACACTGCATCGTCTAGTGATCACCGTCAACCGGAACGTTTTCCTCCGATGATGCATCCAGATCCGGGTCGAGGTCGCGGAGGTATGATTCCTCACTACTCTGGTATGACGCGTTTGACGAAACTGGATTTTCCACGTTTCAATGGCGAAGAGATGAAAGATTGGCTTTGTAAGATGGAGCAATTTTTTTACATGGATCAGACGCCTGAGGAGTTGAAAGTTGGTATAGCTTCGATGCACTTTGATGGCCTCGCAGCTACTTGGCATCGCGCTGTATTACAGTCTGAGACTCATCGGAATTTGTTACAAGATTGGCCAACTTATTTGATGCTGTTAACGGAACGGTTCGAGGAGTTGTTGGACGATCCTTTTGCGGAGTTGAAGCAGTTGCAGGAAACTGATGGTATAATTGAATATCATGGGAAGTTTGAGCTGATTCGCACCAGAGTCAATCTGCCTGAGCATTACCTCGTAAGCGCTTACTTGGCAGGGTTACGCACTGACACACAAATGCATATTCGTATGTTTCAGCCAGTGTCAGTCCGTCAGTGCCTTATGTTGGGGAGATTGTATGAGAAGGCACATCCAAAAAGCCTTTTCAGTCTGGATGGAATCAAGGGAAATCGGCGTTCGCTGGAAAAGGTTTACTTCCTGTCAAAAAGGAGTTTGAGGGAAAGCCTGCCTTGACCACATCTCAGGAGAAACCGCATGAATTTCAACCTTGGAAGTTCCTTACGCAGGAGGAAATGAGTAAACGTAGAGCTGTTGGTCTGTGTTATTTTTGTGATGAGAAGTACACACCTGGCCATTATATGAAGCATAAAAAGACACAACTGTTTGTTATGGAGGTTGAAGAAGAGGAAGGACTGACACCTGAAGAACAAGAGATGATTGAAGATCAGAATCAGGAAGAGATTGCTCAGATTTCAGTAAATGCAGTCACTGGAATCTCGGGTTATCGTACTATGAGAGTCAGAGGAATGGCTGGGAAAAGAAACTTGTTTGTGCTCATTGATATAGGGTCGACACACAACTTCATCGATGAGAAGATTGCTTCAAAGTTAGGTTGTGAGTTGCTTCCGGCGAATACAACTAGAGTAGCGGTGGCTGATGGTCGCAAACTGGGTGTGAGTGCTAAAATTAACAATTTCCCGTGGCACTTTCACCAGAATTCTTTCTCAGCTGACTTTATGGTTATTCCCTTGGGATGTTGTGATATGGTATTGGGAGTTCAATGGCTGGAACAATGGGGACCTATCACTTGGGATTTTCAGGAGTTAACAATGAAGTTCAGACAGGGAACTAAGTTTGTGTTACTTCATGGTCTTAAGGAGGGTTCTGTTCGAGAAGTGAGAGCAAAGAAGATGAATTTGGAGGATGATGACGTTGCGCAGATTTCTATGCTTCTGGTTCAGCATGATGAGTCGGTTGTGCAGGGGAGTCTAAGTGCTTTGGAAGGAGTTGAAGTTGAGAATCATTCTCGTCCTATTGCAGAATTGATTCATTCCTATGCTGATATCTTTGAGGAACCTACAACTTTACCTCCGTTTCGAGAAAATCACAACCACAAAATTCCACTCTTGGAGGGGTCTAATCCGATCAATCAGAGACCATATCGTTATGCCTTGAACCAGAAGGATGAGATTGACAAAATGGTGAAGGAGTTATTGAAGGCAGGGACTATTCAGGTGAGCTCTAGTTCTTATGCATCACCTGTGGTGTTGGTTAAAAAAAAAGATGGGAGTTGGCGTTTGTGTGTCGATTACAGAGGTCTCAACAACATGACTGTTAAGGATCGCTTTCCTATTCCGTTGATAGAGGACCTTATGGATGAGTTGGGAGGGTCTTGTGTTTTCTCTAAGATAGATCTTCGAGCAGGCTATCATCAGGTGAGAATGGACCCCGTTGATATCCACAAGACGGCTTTCAAAACTCATACCGGTCACTTTGAGTATTTGGTTATGCCATTTGGCTTAACAAATGCACCAGCCACCTTTCAGAGTTTGATGAATACCGTGTTCAGTGACCTGTTGAGGAAGTGTGTTTTGATTTTTTTCGACGATATTTTGGTTTATAGCCCTTCGGAGGAAGCACATGTGGAGCATTTGAAGAG
This sequence comes from Brassica oleracea var. oleracea, assembly GCF_000695525.1. Taxonomy (NCBI): domain Eukaryota; kingdom Viridiplantae; phylum Streptophyta; class Magnoliopsida; order Brassicales; family Brassicaceae; genus Brassica; species Brassica oleracea. The sequence continues at coordinate 25,635,771 of NC_027750.1, forward strand.
TGTATTTGAGCTGATGAGGCTTAACCAGTCTTTTGCTACTGATAGGGTGGAGTATCTGGGCCATTTTATTCAGAAGGAGGGAGTCTCTACTGACCCACAGAAGATACGAGCAATTATCGAATGGCCTGTTCCATCTTCGTTGAAGGCATTGAGAGGATTTTTGGGGCTTGCTGGTTATTACAGAAGATTTGTATGGCGTTTTGGAATGATTGCTTTTCCTCTCACGGCATTAACCAAGAAGAATTGCTTTGAGTGGTCAGTCGAAGCTGAAACTGCCTTTGGAATACTGAAGAAAGCCTTATGTGAAGCACCTGTTTTGGCTTTACCACAGTTTGACAAACCATTTGTTGTTGAGACTGACGCTTGTGGACATGGCATTGGGGCCGTGTTGATGCAGGAGGGACACCCAATCGCCTACATAAGCCGTCATTTGAAAGGGAAGCAACTTCACCTTTCTATCTACGAGAAGGAGTTGTTAGCGGTGGTGTTTGCGGTGCAGAAATGGCGCCACTATTTACTTCCTAACCACTTCATTATCAAGACAGATCAGAAGAGTTTGAAATATCTGTTGGAACAACGTTTGAATACACCTATTCAACAGCAGTGGTTACCAAAGCTTTTGGAATTTGATTATGAGATACAGTATCGCCAAGGTAAAGAAAATGTAGTAGCAGACGCCTTGTCTAGAGTTGAGGGATCTGAGGTGTTACATATGGCTATGTCGGTTCTTGAATGTGATCTGATGCAGCAGATTAAACAGGCGTATGAGTTGGACAGTAGTGTGACAGCAATAATTGAGGAGTTGAAGAGTAAACCATTTTCGAGGAAGCACTACTCTTGGTCGCAGAATGTTTTAAGGAGGAAGAGCAAGATTGTGGTACCGATGGATGTGGGAATCAGAAATAGGATTCTACAATGGTTACATTGTTCTGGCCTTGGGGGTCATTCGGGTAGAGATGTCACTCATCAAAGAGTTAAGGGCATTTTTTATTGGAAGGGAATGGTGAAAGACATACAACAATACATACGAAGTTGCAGTGTCTGTCAACAGTGGAAATACGATACCTCAGCTTATCCAGGTCTTTTGGAACCTTTGCCGATTCCGGAGTCCATTTGGTCTGATATCTCGATGGATTTCATCGATGGCCTTCCTCTCTCTTGCGGTAAATCAGTCATTCTTGTGGTGGTTGATCGGTTGAGCAAAGCTGCTCATTTTATTGCTTTGGCTCACCCATATTCCGCTTCTACTGTGGCTCAAGCTTTCTTGGACAACGTTTTTAAACTCCATGGGTTTCCTCAATCTATTGTCAGTGATCGTGATGCAGTCTTTTTGAGTGATTTTTGGAAGGAATTGTTCAGTTTGCAGGGAGTGGCGCTGAACATGTCGAGTGCGTATCATCCGCAGAGTGATGGTCAAACGGAAGTTGTGAACAGGGGAGTGGAAACGTATTTGCGTTGTATGTGTAGTGATAGACCGAAGTTATGGAGTAAGTGGTTACCTCTTGCAGAGTATTGGTACAATACCAACTTCCATTCTACAATTCAAACTACACCTTTTGAAGCAGTTTATGGACGTCCACCACCTCAACACTTGCCTTACTTACCGGGAGAGTCGAAAGTTGCAGTGGTTGATCAGTGTTTGCGCGACAGGGAAGATATGCTGTTGATGCTTAAGTTTCATTTATCACGAGCTTAGCATAGGATGAAGCAGTTTGCGGATCAACACCGAACTGATAGGAGCTTTGAATTGGGGGATTACATATACGTGAAGTTACAACCTTACCGTCAACGTTCTGTGGTTGTTCGCTCTAACCAGAAACTCTCTCCGAAGTATTTTGGTCCTTACATGATCGTGGACAAGTGTGGGAGTGTTGCTTATAAGTTGAAGTTACCATTGGGTTCACAGATTCATCACGTGTTTCACGTGTCGCAATTAAAGGAGGCTGTGGGTAATGTGGAGACATCTACGGTTCTTCCTTCAGTCATTTCGGATGTGTTGATCAGGGAACCAGAGCTGATTCTTGAGAGGAAAATGGTTAAACGCCAGGGTAGAGCAGCGACGAAGGTATTGATCAAGTGGCGTAATCAACCAGAGGATGAAGCAACATGGGAGTTTCTGTTCGACGTGGAGAGGAAGTTTCCTGCTTTTAAACCTTGAGGTCAAGGTTTTGCAAACCGGGAGGATTTGTTATAGTAAAAGGAGTGAGAAGCCACGTCACGGGGGACACGTCACAAGAAAGAAGGGAAATACAAAGATATAAACCATTTTACTTTTGGCTTTTAGATTCATTCTAAATTTGTAAAAGTTTGTTACACTTCTCTCTCATCTCTCTCTGTGGAACGATTCTCATCTTTGTTGATTTCCATTGTTGGGGGATCATCACTGTGAATAGGAATCGGTGTTTACGAACGTTGGATTCCATTATCTATCTTTATAATACAAAGTGACGTTTATCTCTTATCAATCGCCTTTTTTTTTCTTTCTCCGAGAGAATTCTCTGGAATCGCCGAGCGAAGTTACGCGCTAGTTTCTTGTGTACGAGTACGACTTTGAATATGATTTTCATCAGACCCGATTATTTCTGCATACGGCTCACCTCAAATAATTGATAATACTGTTAGTTTCTAACGGCTCATTGATTACTTCTAATGTTATCTTCCCTGTCTTATGTTACCCTGAAAATAACCAAAATTATATTTTAATTATTAAAGAACATGTTTTAAAGAAAAAATGAATGTAAACTACGAGAAAGTTTACAAGAACTATATACCAATTAAACAGAGAGAATAATCATAAAAAAAAACAGAGGTTCCAACACCGTTTTTATTATACTTGTTAAACAAGTCTTAGGGATACAAAACAAAACCCTGTGAGACAACAAACACAAAAACCAAACTGAAGATTAAGTAAAAGTTACGGCTGTTTGTCTTCACAATGGGCTTGAAACTCACCAACACACACACACACACAGCTTTATTTACAAACTAGGCAACGCATCAAACACTTCAGAAGTCTCCATCCAGCATAAAGTTGATATCATCTAAGCTCCACAGCTCCATTGGGTTTGCCTCTTTCTGAGCCACACCATCAGCAGCAACATCTACGTCGAGCATAGCTTCCATTTCCAAAGGAGACTCCCACAGGGCGTTGTCAAGGTACGCCATCAGATCATCATTGTCGCTTGTCTCGTCCTCAGAGTTGAGTTTGACCTTCTTGGCTGCGTTGGTTTTTTCAGCAAGGGTAGCTCGGTTGTTATTGAGTAGCATTGAAGAGATCTCCGGTGGTGTCTTGGGGGCGTGATCACTCCACCCAAACTCAGAGCAGTCAAACGAGTTACTACCCTGATCAGAGCTGAAATACTGTCCAACATCGAAGAACTGATTGTTGTACATCTGAGGCTTCTCCTCGATAAAACTCAAGGAGTCATGTCCCATGTTGTCAAAGGAGTTGTTGTTGCAGTACTGACCCACATGTGTTGGCGGCTGAACCAAAGCTGGGGTATGGTTTGGTTTAGCCACTGGCTTCTTAAGATTACTGATCACCTCCTCAGGGAAGTTCACCTTGGCTTTATCGCCACGGATCCTGCGCGCAGCTGCGTCATAAGCTCTTGCAGCTTCCTCAGCGGTTTCGAACGTTCCAAGCCATTCTCGTGAGCCTTTTTTAGGATCGCGGATCTCGGCTGCCCACTTTCCCCATGGGCGCAGCCTAATTCCCCTGTACTGATTCTTTCTCTTCCTCTTGCCAGATTTCTCATCAGACTCTATGGTTTTCTTGCCAGAAACTGAACCTAATGGAGTCAAACACACACAATATCAATTAATCATATGGTAAACTCATAAACCAAAGTTGAAAATACACATAAACAAAACTGCATCTTTCCACATGGTAAAAAAACCAAAAACCTCAAAAATACTTGAAACAATAAGTGAGGCTAGACACTAAGTAAAAGCCTCTGAAAACCAAGAATCATTTCAAAAACTTTTAATATTATCAACAAAGTAACAAAACCCAGTAATATCAACCATTTACATAGCCTTGAAACAATAATTGACGCTAAGCACTAAGTAAAAGCCTCTGAAAAGTGAAAACCAAGATCTAAATCATTTCAAGCAACTTTTAATTTGATTATATAAAAGTAGAAAAGTCAACTTAACTCTTTACTACTACTACTTGACAACTTGTCAATACTTCTAGATATAAAGGCGAGCTAATAATCATGTAATAAAAGTAGAAAAGATCCATCTCTTTGTCCCTTCCCCCAGAAACCTTGAAAAGCTATAAAGATCTTGACTTTATGACTGGAATGTTAACATCACGATCAAGATTCCACAAACCCATATCAAATTTAAGAGGATTATAAATAAAAGCTCTCATCTTTTTTTTCCAAATTAAAATAAAAATCGAAACTTTATGAATAATCTGAATATGTTACCAGTGGAGGCGACGTTGGTGGGAAGGGAAGCTGCGGTGAAGGCAAAGGGCTTCACATCGAATCCATCTTCGCAGTCAAAAGACGAATCATCATCCTTAAACCCTTTGAAATCAGCCTCGAATTCATCGTCCAGATCCAAGAAATCAGATCGCTTCCTCGACTTCTTCTTCTTCAGATTTTTCAGATCCGGCCAGATAAACTCGCTGGTGACGCGGCGGGAGTTCGGCGGAGGGATGAATTCGGAGATTATAGCTCCTCCACACATGGCAGCGTTAAACTGTTTTGAGGGGTGTTAAATGTTCGGAAATAAAAACTTTGCGGCGAAACGGTGAATATTAGCTTCTTTGGGGTTCTCTTTGTATTTAATAGTTTACTCTCTCTGTGGTTTGGTACTCTCCACAAAGATAAGAGAGATGATGCGTCGTGTATTTTATAGGTTGATCTTTTACTCACCATTGTACCCTTACTTTGTGACTGATTCTACAATAATGCCATTGAGTATAGTGAAGGTAAGAAAATCAGAAGTAACTTTGAAAATATCTAACTTTTATTTTTCATTCAAAATATTTCTAAACTAGTAATAAGATTTGGGTAAGAAATCTGTTGAGCTTAAATAGTTGGAGTTCTCGTTTAATTGTAAAGTTTGAATGTGTTAATAAGCCACCATGTCTTTGTGGTCAAAACGTAAAATGTTAACCGTGGAAGCACGATAAAAACTTTTTACATCCATGTCTGGAATTCGAATTTCAAACTGTGCAATTTTTTGCAGATTACAAAAAATTCAAATTTCAAATCCCAGAGAGGCTACATATTTTCGATTGTTAAATCGTCTATATAATATTTTTCATAAATATAATTATGATAATAAATCAGCATTATAAAAAAAAGATTATAACAAGTTAAACAATAGTAAGTGACGAAGAGATTGGATCTTTCAAATGAATAAACCGACAACAAGAAATCAAATGTGGTTCTTATAATAATTATGAACATTTGATTTTTAATCATTTGATGACTAAGGCTATAACTAGTTATAGGAAGTTGATGAATTATATAGATTTTATACATTACTTAACAAAAAATAATATTTGAGATTAGATTATTTTTTCTAAACACTATCTCTCTTTCTTGTAACATTTTTGATCAGTAGTGTTTACATGTAAATGATTTTAGCTATGGGAAAAAAACCAGAACAATGATGTAAAAGTTCATATAAAGTTAAGGGTAAAATTGAAAACATTTATCTTAGAATCTCGAAGAGCTACCGAAGAGACATCAAGAAAGTGTATCCGTGTGACCACAGTAAACCAAAGAAGGCCATGGATATTGATTGACACGGACAAAGTTTATTGAAATTTGGAAAGAGATAATAGAAAGACAACAAGTTGAGCAAGTGTGACTCACGACAAGGCTTTGCATTGTCGGTCCCTCCTTGTACCACACCCTTGACGCTCATCTTCATAGTTCAAACTTCAAATCATATCATTTGTTGTTAACTATTTGGTTAATTGCATATCAAATCTCCAGATTGATATTATTCGGTGCTTCTCTAACATCATTTAAAGACAAATTACTTTTTTCTATTATGTTTTCACAAAATTGTATTCGAGAGAACTGAAGATGTTTTTCTATGCGTGTGTACCAATGTGTAGAAGATAAAGTTATACCAAGACGATATATACAAGATAATGTTAGGACCATTCTCTTCTGTTCGATCGAGATAAAGTTACTAAAATAGCTGATCTCTAGAAACAGGAGATGATTGAAAGCTGCCCATACCCTGAAAGAAACAGGAGATATTTTTGTTCAACTATATGGACCACACAAGTTGTGAAACTCAAGTAACCCAAGTAGTGAAATGAATAATGAAATCATAATATAATTCACCTTGAACAAGAAAGATTTGGGCTCAGAGCCTTAAGCTCTACAAGCCTCATTAAAAGCCCACACTATCAAGTGAACACACTACTATATATTACATGAACGTCCGACAAAGATCTTACACATTAGACAGCAAGACCAACTCATGATTTCTTACTTTCACAATTTATAAAAAAACAAAGAGACCAGAATTCTTCAGGTCTCCAAAGCCTAAAAACCCTTCAGAGAGGTTGTTGAAGAGTAACCACCAAAGGACTTGTAACATTTCGTTTCCCATCCGACCAAACTATATAACCAGACTCAACACTTGTCGCTCCTGGTGACAGTGTCACCTCCGTCGTCTTAACTCTAACCACAAAACTCAGTTTCTGCCCAACCCGTCTGAACGATAGCTTCTCCGGCGCAACCGTCACGTTCGTCCCTCTCGGCGGCCTAATCTTAACCTCATAAACCGAGTCAAAATCGCCTACATTAGTCACTGTCCTAATGAAATGTGTCGACATTTTACTCTCTCCATACTGCTGAAACACGACTGAAAACGACGGATAGTTCAAATTACCAACATGTCCCGCGCGTCTAGCACCGTCGCAGTCAGCTTTGCGTCGAGTAATTGTCACAATATTGGCTCCTGTGTAGTTCGAGTTACACAAGAAGTTGATGTAATCGTAAGATGTAATATCGTAGACTAATCCTGGATCCATAGCTTTGGTCGGGTGAACATGACCCGACCCGTAATCCATAACCGAAGATGTATTCCCGGTTGACTCATCCAGCATTGGCTCATCTCGGTTATCCACAGTGTAAGCCGTAGTCATCAATGCTGACCTTATCGCCGCGGGGCTCCAATCGGGATGAGCCGCCTTGAGAAGAGCGGCTAGACCCGACACGTGGGGACACGCCATCGAAGTGCCCGATAAAATATTGAACTCCGTTCTCCGGTTATCGAAAGGAACACCGGATGGACCAATCCGGTCAGGCCAAGCAGCCAAAATGTTTAAACCGGGGGCGATAACATCCGGTTTAAGAATCTCCGGCGACTCGGGATTAGGCCCACGAGCAGAGAATGACGCGACTACCGGTGCTGGTCGGATCCCAAGCCGGGTCCCTTTGAAAGCAATCGTAGCCGTTGGTTGTTTCGACTCAGATATGTACCTCCTAATCTCATCACCTCGCGAAGCACCAACCGAAGTCGCAGGTAACACGTGGCAGTCAGCCACTAGTCCCTCGCCGTCGAAGACACCGTTCGCTATAATCATCCCCGAGCCTTCGTTTCTCCTCACGATCTCTCCTTTGGTAGCTCTCGAGTTGATACCTCTGTCGCAGAGAACGATCTTGCCTTTAACCAAACTCGCATCCAACGAGCCTTCTATACACAGAGACGAAGAGTAACCGTCACCTCCGAGCAAACTTCCCCCGTACACAAGCGGGTACATCCGACCCGGTTCAAGATCCGGTCCACCGTAAACGCTAACGCCCGGAACCGTTTTCCCGTTTCCGAGCTTCACATTGGCCGGGAAGTCGCGGTCGATGGTTCCGGCGCCGACCGTCGTCATCCACGGTGCGACATTAGTCACCGTCAAAGCGCCGGGACCGCCGTTTCCGGCGGAGGCAGAGACGAATACCCCTCTGTCGATCGCTCCGAAGGCTCCGATCGCGATGGCGTCGAGGTGGTACGGAACCACCACGCCGCCAACGGAGAGAGAGATGACGTCGCTAAGATGTCGGAGTCGTAGCAGCCGGAGTTCCAGCAGACTTTGTACGCGGCGATCCTAGCTTTCGGAGCCATGCCGGAAGCGACGCCGCGGGCGTAGCCGAGAATGGAGGCCGGAAAAACGTAACGCCCGGCGGAGATCGAAGCGGTGTGGGTCCCGTGCCCGTCGGAGTCGCGCGGAGAGCGAAACTCCGTCGTTTCGTTCAATTTCCCGTTGGTCGCTTCGTACCCGCCGCAGAAGAATCTCGCTCCGACGAGTTTCCGGTTACACGCCGTCGCCGGGAAGTCTTGCGAGGGTGCGCATTGGCCTTTCCATTTGGCGGGAACGGGGCCGAGGCCACGGTCGTCGAAGCTGGGCCTCTCGGGCCAGATGCCCGTGTCGATAACTCCGATGACGAGATCCGACCCGAAGTCGGACTCTTCGAGGAGACCCGCTTTGTCGGTGGACCTGAGGCCGAGGAACTCAGGGGAGCGAGTGGTGTGCACGTGACGGACTTGCTCGGGGATAACGGATATGACGTGAGGATGGTTTAAGAGGTGAGTAGCGTCTTGAGCGGTGAGTCTTGCGGAGAAGCCGTGGAAAACGGTGTCGTATGTGTGGATGATTGAAGGAGTGGAAGTGAGCGAGGCGAGTGAGGAGGTGTACCAGTGACGGTGAGTGGGGAAGATTGAGGGTTTAGCTTCGTGGTCGACGTGGACGATGTAAGTCAAAGAGTTTAGGTCGTTCAAAGATGAAGCAGAAGAGAGAGTCAAGAGGAAGAGGAAGAAGAAGAGAGCCATTGACGGAGTTTTTCAGTCTTAAGTGTTGGTTCTAGTCTTCTAGATATGGCTTAGTGAGTGGAGGAAGAAGAATAAGGTAAAGAGGGTACCACATTGTTATTTGATGTTTGGTAGGAAGCGGAGAAAGAGAGGTGAAGACTTTTGTGGAGTGTGTACAGAGCAAAGCAGAAGAAGTTGTGTCTCGACACTGGCTAGTGTCTGTGAGCTGGAGGCAATGTCTCTTTGCTTTCTCTATTACGACAATTACCTCTATGCTTTTGGAAGAATTAAAGATCGAATTTATTTTTCCTCACATAGCTATCGTCCAATGAAAAGATATGAATGAACATAAAATCTAGTTATGTTTCAGGTGACAGATTCATATGTATGTTTCGTTCACGGGATTTTGAATGTTATTATTATTATCTTTAAGCTCAATGATATTTTGATTCCATCTTTGGAACTAAAGTTTAAATGATTCCAACTACAAACTACAAAACCTATAAAGCTAAGGATTGTTCACGCCATCTGAACCAGTAGATGTCATGTAGGTCCCATGCTTGTTCAACACGTGTTCAAATCGCTCGTGTTCTTAGAACAGCTTAACTATGATTAATCAAAATAAGGATTAAGGCATTGTGAAATGTGAAATGTGAAATGTGAAATGTTGACTAGAAAAATGGATTTGATAGATGTAAAATGTATTGAACACATTAATCTTACTTTGATTAAAAAACAAATATTTATTTTATCAACAGTTCACAAATAGAGATAGTTTGCAACACCATATTTTGAACCTTGGAAGTTGGAGGAGGCATAACAAATACGAATTGTTTTCCATAGAAACTCACCTGAGTAGGTTGATGCTTTTATTGTATTATTGAGGACAGAGCCTTTGTAAAATTTAATGTAAACAGTATATCCTAACGCATTTTAGTAACACACAGAAGCCAAAAGTCGTGTGTTCACGTGTTTTTGTTCGTTTCTGCTATTTTTTCTTTATCTTTTTACCTTCAAGCTACCATCTAAAATAATACTTGAGGCTATAATAAAAAACGAATATATGTACCCCCATTCAACTGTATTGGTAGGGTGATACGGACTTAAAAGTAGGTCCTGTTTATTATTTGTTTTGTAGAATTATTCAAGCGAATATCCAAGTTTCCGTCTAAATTATTGAAATTGTTATGCGTTTCGAATAGTGACATTGTAAAAAGAAAATGATACTTTATTAGTTTATTTTGATTCAAGTCAGATGCAATTATTGACTTATGGTGGTGGAAGTCTAGTAATGAGTGGAAGCTCTCCAAAGCGGAACATATCTCTTTCTTTTTACACTTCGGCTTTTACGTTTTGAACAAAAGTCGAAAAACCTTGAACCTTCTGACACCTTTACTATTGTTATTTCTTTTCATATACATTTGTAAATTCATGTGATGGGCTTAAATCCAATATCCGAAAATGTCAAAATTTGGGCTCTAGATTCTATGCCGAGTAGAGACATGCAAAACAAGAAACAAGAAACAAGTCCAGTATATTGCATGCAAAACAAGAAACAAGTTCAAAGACAAAAGATGTATCAAGAGCATGAGTAATAGGGGGGTTTAGGGTTAAGGTTCTTAGCGGGATATAAGAACCCATCTCTTAACTTTTAATTAAAAAAACTTGTTATAAATCATGGAGTGGATTGTCATTAACCAGGCCCCGCCCAAGACCGGCCCAATACCTAGAAGATGGAGAGATGGCCGAAGCCTAGAGAGAGGAGAGAGAGAGAGATCCGACTTTAGGAGGGAGAGAGACGGCCACAAAGCTTAGAGAAAAGGAAACCATTTCATTTTCCTAGTAGATGTAATATTTCCATTATTATGTATTAGTAGTTTTCCTAATCCTAGTGAGTTTAGGTTTTGGATACTTTCCATTTATCTTCATCTTGTAATCCTTACATAAAGTAACCCCCTTGATCATTAATAATAACAGAGAAATATTCAGTCTCTAAAACTCTCTATTTACAACACGTTATCAGCACGATAGACTCCAAAACCCTGAGACAAAACCTAACCTAAAATCCGTCACACATAAACCCTAATCCAGGCGTAACTTCAAAACGATCTATCTCTCAAATCCCGAGGAACCAGACGACGAGCCACATATCAAATTGAAGCTCTTGACGAGACGAATCTATCAGCGCAAACCGTTTGTCAATCCGATCTCAAACGCGCCCACACTCGCAGAAACAATACACGGCGCCGTCTTGATCTTTTGGAACCCTAATCCCCTATCAGTACAAACCGTTCGTCAATCAAATCTCAGACGCGCCCACACTCACAGAAACAATACACGGCGCCGTCTTGATCTTTTGGAACCCTAATCCCGAAGAACCCTAAATTGTTCTTGCTTGCGTTCCGGCTTGCAAACTACAATCAAGCTCAACTCTGATCAAGCTCAGCTTCAGGCGTTCCCTGTCCGTGATCAACGTCCTCAGCCTCAGCTCAGCTTCCGTCCAGCTCAGACCAAATCCCCGACCAGATGCACCCGTCCGCGAGAAGAAACAAGCTCGCGATAGCTCTCGGCAACGCGACCCGATAGGAGCCGTCCCGCATCCGTTCGTCTCAGCTCGTCTCTGATCTTTGGTGGTTCGGTTCAGACCTGCAAAAACAAAGGTACAAACTTAATCTGAGAACATGAATCGAACCTGGTTGTTTTGTAAAGATTGAAACCCTAAAAGATAATCTCTAAAACTGAAAGCCATAGGTTAAATAGATCAATCCCCTATGAGTAAATCGAAGCTCTATAAGTTCGATCTAAAACCTAAAAACAAGATTGATCCATTGATCAATTAAAATCAGAACCTTAAAGGTTTTTGAATCTCAAATCAAATCCCCTTGATCAAAGATCAAAGTTTTCCAAATCCCATAAAACCCTAATTTTGGAAAATCGTTTTTTAATTTTGATTTGAAACTTGAGTATTTGATTGATCGCCTAGAGCTATGATTAGGATTGTTTTAAAACTTGAATCTGAATCTTGTTTAAACTAAAACCCTAATCTCAAATTTTAAAATTCCTAATGGCCTTGAAATCCTTAATCTTGATTGATATTTCTAAAGGCCTTGAAACCTTAAGTCTCTCATTACTTAAAGCTTGAAAGATTGATTTAAAGAATTTACATATAGAATGAGAATTAGGTTGCTAGATTATTTAATTCTAAAACTTAATGGATATACAACTAAGCAATAGGATTGAAAACACTTAGATTAATAATCCCGTTTTGTATATGGCCGTGTGGCCTAATACATTGCTCACACTTGCGGCCTTGTGCCCTTGATTGATTAAAAGCCGTGTGGCTTAGTAAATATCATAGTGACCGTGTAGCCTAGTATCCAGATGGTTATATAAACCGGATTGCATCATGATCCGATCCTTAAGATCATTGTATCTTATAATGGCCGTGAGGTATAAGCATCACAATGCAAATCCGTATGGCCTAAGCATTATAGAGAGACTTATGAAAGCATGTGCACTGATTATTTAAATTGGTTGCAAGAATTCTAAATCATAAATTGATTAAATGATTTCAGATGTCGAGATTTGAGGTTTCGGATTATGCTGCCCTAAATCTCTCTGGAGATAATTATCAAGAATGGGAAATGAAAACTTCAATTGCCCTGAAGTCTAGAGGACTCAGGAGATGTATCATTGAAGGCAATAATGCAATTGAAAGTGAAAACCATAGAGTCATAACAATTATGCGCTACCATCTCACTGAGGAACTGAGAAATCAGTATGAAAATATAGAGGATCCTTGTGAACTTTGGACAAGACTAGAATCCAGATACTCAATGATATTTTGGCGAAAGACCATGAATGAATGGAAGCTTCTCAGGTTCCAGGATTTTGAATCCTTGGAAGAATATAATTCTGCTCTAATGAAAATCGCCCATAGTCTTGAACTATGTGGTGAAGTGGTAACAGATGATGATTTATTATATAAAACATACTCCACATTCCATCCAAAGGATGTACAGTTATAACATAAGGATAAGAGTTTCACAACCTATAATGACCTATTGTCATACCTATTTGCAATCAAGCAAAGAGAGCAGAGACTTAAAAATTCTATTAGTCGATTTGAGAAACTTCAGAAAAGATACATTGAGCAATGAAATAGTGAGATGAGACTTCCTGAAGCCAATGAGGCTAGAAATGATAAGGAAGAATCCAAGAAAGCCGCCTGGGAAAATATAGATTATGAGGCCGACTTATACATTGACTAAAGAAAGATCTCGACATGATAATTTTATTTTAAGTCTATGATTTTGTGATTTGCTTTTAAACCTATTTGATCTTTCACGATTTTATATACACAATGGAATTGGTTTTGAATTCATTGTCTTGCCTGATATTACTTGAACATATAAATGATTTTAAAGAGTTGCCTAAAGGGCATAAAACCAAGTAAGAAATCATGAATGTGTATAGTAAGCATAGTAAAGAACTATGGCTAAGGCATTGCCTTAAAAGGCATTATACACACCCAAAAGAACATGTGACCCATTGAAGTTATAATGTATGGTTTCCAAGTAGAAACAATGGGTAAGAAATGAAACAAGTTCCTTTAGATTTTAAGAAGAAAAACGCCTAAAGACCTTGAAAGAAAGTGGTCGAGACTATACCTATGATCTCTACTGATCAAAACTATGCTACAGATCAGTATGAAAAAGAGGCAAGAGATGTGGCAACCATATTGAGATAACACCACGAAATTTTACACTATATGGCATGATAGGATTAGCCATCCTAAAGTCTAAACTTGATGCAAAGATTGAAAAGGCACAGAGTTATCCCGTAAAAGATCTCACGTTGTGAAACATGTACACAAAGGGAAACTCATTAGGCTTAATTGTCCCAAGCACCACGACCTTATAGTATGGTCATGAGGGGGAGAGAGGATAAACCCATGATCAATACTACAAGTTCGTGTACCACTATGGTCTAAGACCATGTTATATGGCTCGGTCATTACTCGGCTGTAGAGGCCATGATACAAACAGCCAAACCGAAGAGGTAATGTTATAGTCGGCTGCAAAGACCATCACCTATACACGGCCATCACCTATACATGGCTTGGCCACGACTTGTATACGCATAGTGCAGGCTTGGCCGCACACAAGCCATTACCTATAAAAGGTTCGGCCATGTAAGCCATTATCTATATATAAGACTAAGATTCTAAAGTCTATTAGCTTGGAGACATTATGTTTTACATGTATAGAATGATAATATGCATCAGACCATATAAGTGAGCATAGATATTCCCATCTCAGATTGAATACGGGTCATAAAACCAGACATACACCATCTTAATAGATTTTGAATAAACCATCACATACATATATGTGCTGTCTAAGATGGAACCTCAGAAGAGGATTAGGAATATATAAGAATAAGATCTTCTCCACGAATTCAAAGGACTGTGAGCCAAAACATGGGTGATTAAAATAGTGGCCAGGTACGGATTGCATGAAACAAATAAATCCGGATATTCAATATTAAAGGAGAAAGATTATAAGTTGGATAAAGAATGTTAAAAGTGCGAATGGTTTTAACCATCATTGTCCTGGCAAAGATCCTCAGACTAGAGATTATGATTTAAGACGTCCAAAGAAAGAGTATATAAAGCTAGCTAATTGAAAAGCTAATCGAAATGCCAGACACTGACCCGAGAAATGACTAACCAGCTTAGCACCAAATGAATGTCCTAGAAGAGACATAATCAAGTTGCTATAGAGTCTATACATGATAGACCAAGTGTTCCATAAAATAAAGGAATTTCGGATAGAAAAGAATGGTGCATAGAATACAATTCCGAGATTATAAGAGAAACCATACCAGACATTGAGAAAAGGCTGCGCAGCTACACATCTAAGGTACCAAACCATGTAGTCTTGGGACGCCAAGCTACTAGGTAATAAAGGTCCTGGATAATAAGATCTCAAATCTATAGATCATGTCTGGAACATAATGGAACCACATGAAAGTGTCGACACACACACACATTTGTATAAAGATACATAAAGTTATAGCACTTGAACATAAAGAGATAAGCGATGATCATGAACCCACGAATGAGTACTCATACAATCATAAAAGATCATAGAGATTAGAAAAGATAAAACGTGGAGGTTCAAAGTATCTAAAAGAGAGATGGGCGTATTGGCCATATACATATACAAAAAAGCCATTTGATAAACCAGTGAAATAGATGGATCTTGTGAGATAAAGAAATCGTGAGAGAAGGCACATGATCACGAGATCTAAGAGTGTTCATGTCTTCCTACTTAACATCATTAGATTATAGCTTGTTACACAAGGTA
>NC_027750.1:25651133-25651841 GCF_000695525.1 Brassica oleracea var. oleracea
AATAAATCTATGTGGGTGTCCGACCAAAAGCATCCGGCCCCGGCCCTTCAAACTAAAGATGTCCGACTCTGTTCGTCTAAGGGCGTCCGGCTCTTCAGTAAAGAACGTTTGGCTCTTCTACTAGACGCGTTTGGCTTTTAATACTAAAAGGCGTCTAGCCCTTCTTCTTGATCACGGGCTAGTAGAGACAAAAGATCAACCGAATACAAATGTATTGTAGTCCATAAGCTGGTGAGAGCCGAGATCTATGACCTAATAATATATATTTCAGTGTGTGATATAAATCCACAGCAACAGAGGTCATGAGACACCATCAAGAGATGGATAAAGGACTACAATGTCCAAGATAGATATGGTACTGCCTAAGGCAAAGAAATCAATGTCTACATCCATGAGAGTGTTCGGCCGCAGAGCCATAATAAGAGGTTATAAACTCACAGCAATGATCATTGATCTTGAACACTCATGAGACAAGTAGTTGACATGTATAGACGAGGTCTATGACCCAGACATGGATCGGCCAGATCGAGACACAGGTTCATGATAACCACGTACATTGTCCATAAGTACTTAGTTTGTCCGATCAAAGTAAAGAGTTAACAGTAGACGATCACGTCTAGACTATGGACACATGCAAACAAGATTTGCAAAGGCCCAATAGTGATCCCCGAGAACAATATGGTTCACATTATTTAGCACACATGCTTT
>NC_027750.1:25652811-25661099 GCF_000695525.1 Brassica oleracea var. oleracea
AGTAGACGATCACGTCTAGACTATGGACACATGCAAACATGATTTGCAAAGACACAATAGTGATCCCCGAGAACAATATGGTTCACATTGTTTAGCACACATGCTTTACCAGGACACTCAATGTCAAAGGACATGAGAAACGACCTAAGAAGTCGAAGTGGTTTAATTACGGTTCAGTAATGAAACTGGCCGATTACTCCCATCCTGTACATACAGAAAATATCACGCACCAAGATGCGTAGAATGTAGAAACCTACACTGAGGTTCACATCAGGGGGAGTAGTGCGTGTTGTACTCTTTTTCCTTCATCATGGTTTTGTCCCACTGGGTTTTCCTGATAAGGTTTTAATGAGGCAACATGAACCGTACTACAAATCATGTATGGTTATGGCATCCAAGGGGGAGTGTTATAAATCATGGAGTGGATTGCCATTAACCAGGCCCGGCCCAAGACCGGTCCAATACCTAGAAGATGGAGAGATGGCCGAAGCCTAGAGAGAGGAGAGAGAGAGAGAGCCGACTTTAGGAGAGAGAGAGACGGCCACAAAGCTTGGAGAAAAAAAAACTCTTTCCTTTTCCTAGTAGATGTAATCTTTCCATTATTATGTATTAGTAGTTTTTCTAATCCTAGTGAATTTATGTTTTGGATACTTTCCATTTATCTTCATCTTGTAATCCTTATATGAAGTAACTCCCTTGATCATTAATAATAACAGAGAAATATTCAGTCTCTAAAACTTTCTATTTACAACAAAACTATATTTAACTTTCTATTTACAACAAAACTATATTTAAAAACCAGTTTTTAACTTTTTTAGTTAAAAGTTAAAAGACGGGTTCTTATATATCCCGTTAAGAATCTCACCTTAAAAACTTCCATTGATCGTGATGTAAGTATATCCTCACAAAAAAAAGCACTAACATGTAACTAGTATTTTAAAATAAGACTACGAATGTGGCATGCGTGACTATAACTCGACGTTGCGCCACAACTATAGCAAAACTTAAATCCACACCTGAGGAAATAATCCAACAAATCAAACAATAACCATTTAACATTATAATTAGTTTTTTTTTACAAAAGATTTATAATATGATGAAAAATACTAACCAGCAACTCATATGCACACAACCATCGATCTTCTCAACGTAGAATTTGCAACTAGGACACCTCCTCCAGTGCTTCTTATTAGCCATTTGAATCAACATAGCATCTTCTTCATCGCTACGCTTATTCTTCTTCCTCGTGTTCCCACTTCTCTGAAACTCCTCGCAACCAATCCCCGCGTGCCATGTAACCTTACACCGAGCGCAGAACAGTCGGTGACAAGACGGACACTCTGTCCCCGTCACTTCATCACCTTGATCATCATCATCATCCACCACCATCATCGCTGAGCAGTCTTCAAACGGACAGTACACTTTCTCCGACGACACAATCAAAGACTCACACAAGGCTTTGTCCCAACGCTCGAACAAGTCCCCTGGGATTATATCTCGACACGTGTATGGCTCTAGAAGTCGCGTGCAGTCCACGTCAGGGCACTTGATCATGGCTATGTTTCCTTCTATCTTGGTCGTCACGTAACGCACGGTACACTCGGTGCAATAGTAATGAGTGCAACTAGTGGTTCCTCGGAAGATGTCGGAGGGGGATTTTTCATCCATGCAAATCATACATAACCATCTAGATGGTTCGGCGGGTTTGTTCTCAGTTTTTTTCTCTGGTTCTTTCTGCTTAATAGGCGAGGCCATATGTCTATGGAGTTGGGGATAATGGTTAGTCTCGGCTGTTGAAGAGACCAAGGAAGAAGACAGAGCTTCTTGGAGATGGGGATTTCTCGCATAGGGTGTGTAACCTTTGTCGTAATCGTATAACGCAGGGTAATAGTAATAATCTTCCATCCTTGTGCGTGATGATGATGACGAAGAGAAGCAGGTTCCCATATCCTTACTCTTCTGATTTTTTTTTTTTTGCTTTGTCTAGAGTTTGATTTAGGTGTGCATTCATGTTAAATTATGGCATAAATTGGAAGGTAAATTGCATTGAATTAGCTGAATGAAACTTTTCCTCTTTCTTAAAAATGACTTTCTTATTCACGAACAAATATAATAGTATATATTGACATTATTGCATATATATGTCAACATTACTTTTTTTATATACCTTTTTCTTGTTGATTAGAAAACGCTATATGTTAATTCTACAAATTATAAACCAGAGAACATCTTTAACCATTTCAAAAACGGCTTGCTAATTGTGTTGGGAGGTAATTTTACACAAAAGCATGGCTTCATCTACGTCTTGTTTCTTGTTTCTTTTTTTTTTTGGTAAAAAATTAAATTATTATACCAAATTTTCAAGTTTTCGACAGCGACTACAGAGAAACTAGTAGCTGAAAACAGAAACGAAACTAAACAATTGAAAAGTGACAATGAAAAGAACCCAAGCAGAGAAGCTAGTCTAGCAACCAACTAAACAGCAGAGAATGCTATGACCAAGCAGGCCGGAAAAGTCGAAGAGAAAGTTCAGTTGCCACGAGCTACCGAGAGATAGGCGCCCTCAAACCTAGAATCTACAGCTCATGCAGCTTCCGAACAGCCAACCTGACACAAACCAATCTGAAGAATCCAAGCACGGACCAACCAAGAAACCCGACAGACGCAACCTCCGACGGCACGAGAGTAAATTACCACGCTATGCCGTCGTTCAGCAGGCAGATTCGAAAATTGCCGTCTCCAAACCCGACCCACTGTGACCGTTTACACCCATTGAACCGAATCTCATATAGAGAGAGCGGACCGCATAGCTACCAACCCTGCGGAGACAGACCTGCAAGAGAAAAGGCGGACCGAGAACCCAACTGCCGTACGGAATCAAGAACACAACCAAACACCACCATAGGAAGGCAATACCAATGCCACTAACTTTATTAAGGGAAAAGAGCTAGGAGCGGGGCCTCACTGACGAGAATACTAAATGGAGGGGCATGAACGGAACCGTAGCCGACGAGACGCAGAATTTGCCTCCGACGCACCGTCACGACACACTGCCACTTGCACTGTCACCGCACACGCGCCACCACCTCCTAAGCGTGTGTCACCAGAGAACATTGAAAAACAAGCCGAAGCTCACCACCATTGAAACTCTCACGCCTCCACCAGAGATCCCCAGCAGAAGAAAGCAAAGGTCTTCAGATCCGCGAAATCATCCGACCAAACCACCGTCGAACCTTAGCACCACCGGAGCGCCACCATCCAGAGGAGCTGACAAGCTGCGACGAGGCTTCTTGACACCACACGCTCCATCACTCTTGAGGAACCATCAGAGGCAAGGAAAATCAGAGCCAGTTAGAGACACCATCAGAACAAGAAGCGAGGCGAAGGTAGAGCAGTCACCGTCCTCTAGCGACGCCACCATCCAGAACGCGAACCGAGATCCAATGGGGTCACCGGATCTGAGACCTACGATGAAACCACCCCACCACCGAAGAAAGAGAGACAGAGGAGGAGACCATAGACACGAGAACACAGAGCCGGAGCCCGGCGGTCGCTTAGAGCGGTGGCGACCGCCGGAAAACGAAGGAGGAGACTTGAAACCCTAGGCGGCGGTAGAAGAAAGGAGAAACCATAGAGAGAAAAAGTTTTTGAGGAGAAAGAAAGCAAGAAATTACGTCTTGTTTCTTCTTTTTAGAATGGAAGAATAACTTTTTCTCAATACCCTAATCCTATTTATCCTAATGCAGAAATTGCAAGGATTGG
Organism: Brassica oleracea var. oleracea; assembly: GCF_000695525.1. NCBI lineage: Eukaryota > Viridiplantae > Streptophyta > Magnoliopsida > Brassicales > Brassicaceae > Brassica > Brassica oleracea. The sequence continues at coordinate 25,656,574 of NC_027750.1, forward strand.
TGCTACTCTACGAGATATTCCCAGAATTGTCCAGCTAGTTCAACCAATAGCTGAACTGAGCTACATAGATGTGTTTCGATATGGTGCTGCGTTTAGTGTTCAACGAAGATTAACGGTGCTCTTATATTAGGAAGGGAATTAAATATCACTGAGAAAGTTTTATGCGGTAATTGGTACTTTGCTGGTACTTAACTAATCATACTCTAATTCGCTTTATACTAGTTTAGGAATTTTGTCGGCACCTTAATATTTTTAGCATATATACCATGACCTAATTACTTTCTAAATCGATCCCATGGAATTATTATAATTGTATTCATCTTTCAACTCTCAAACTGTTAGGGAAAAACCAAGAAACTTGTCGGGGGAATCTAAAAGCTCTTATTCCACTTGTTCAGGATTTGTCTGTTCCCTTAATGCTTACAGTAGTTCTTATCGCAAATCTAGTCAACCAATCAAGTACGTGGAATACGAATCAAGCAAGAAAAGAAAGAACACAAGACACTTTTGTTAATCCGGTGTTCACCTCCCTTCCTCGATGTGAAGAAAGAGCTATACTCACCGGAGAGAGAAATCGGTCTCTCAACCTTCCATTATATCAAACACGAGTACAATATCCAGAGGCTACAGTTCATATCAACCTCTCTTGATCTCTGTTACAAATCACCTAGATATACAAGTATATATGGAAGAGCCTAGCTAACCCCTACCAAGAACCTGGTTCTCTCTAGCTTTCTCTCTTCAGATCTGAACCCTGGTCTCGAGCTCTCTCGAGCTCCTACTCTTATGCGCCTCTCCTCGGTGTTTTACTTGTGTATGCCTTGTGTTAGATCATCTGTCGTGATCTCTCCATCTTATATAATCAGAACTTGACCTAATGGGCTTTGTCAACTAGGCTCATAGTTCATACGCATGTGCTCTGTCGCGTTCCATTAGTTTCGATTGTGACTTGTGCAAGTTAGCCCAACTTGAACAAGTCCGGTCGTATTGACCAAACCTATCAATACATAGTTTATTTGATGACCCAAGGTTCACCGGTGGGGCAATGTCTCTGGGGCCTGGCAAGGCAAGACACTAACCTCCTTAGTGTACAATATACGAGCCTTGTTTTGATATTAGGTAAGGATAGTTACAACTGATAACCGGTTTTCAATAACCGTAAACCATTGAGTAATATTCAACCGGCCGTTTAACCAAAACGGCATATAACCCAATTGTCAATTTCGATGTGGTTTAATCTTCCAATATAACTGATTCTTCATCACCAACGTAACACAAACATTTCAATGAAAAAGCTTACGTTCACTTAACCGAACCTTCAATCTTACAAGTAACATACATCAGTTGTACTTTCATTAGCAACATCGATATAAAATATGTGGAAGTTAAAAAAACTCAGCAATTAGTTATCAACTATTTAATCAAAAATTTTACCACCTTTATTACAGTTTACGATTGATAAGCCTATGAGTTAAAACAAGTCCAATGATGAAAGAGTGATCAACCTGTGACTCCACCACCATCGTCAAAACATCGTCTCCAAACTCCAAACCTTTCCTCGATTGTTTTCTCTTCACTTCTGCCACAACTCTTCCACAAATGTCCTCGATTCCTAAACTTGATCCCCGAGTTACTATCTTATAATGATATTGTTCATTCTTTCTACACGATCCCGTTAGAACTCTATAAGAAGAATATGAATCTTTACTCGGAACCTGAAAAATATTACTTTTCACTCGAAAATATTCTGAGTTTGTTGTTGAATCAGATGTCCCCGATGGTGATCTATATCCTTCCCAAGTCTTGAATAATCCAAATTTCTACAGAACACACACAGAAAAAAAAAAGGTGTTAAAAAAATAACTTAATAAAAAAATAACTTGCATGAAAAAATAAAACTGGGACGTTCATCTACCTGGCTACGTAAGGTAAACAAGACATGACCATGTAAATCCATGAGGTAAACTTCACGGCAGCTCTTAGAGTTATAATTATCGACACGATATATTATGTTTCCTTTATAATCGAAGACGGTGCAGCCATTTGTATTAAACACCAACGACTTCATCCAAATCGTGAAACTCTCTTTCTCCGTTGTCAAGTACGGCGAACTTGTTATGTCTCCGGCCCCGGAGGTCGTATGGTCGGGATGAATCTTCACCATAGTTTCCTTTGGACAGATACGATTCTGCCAAGGTTTTGTTTCGTAAGGTTGTCGAGATATTTGCATATAATATATATCGAGACAATGATAAGATTCTTTTTTGGTGATTTGTTTTGGTCGACATAAATGGACTGAACTTTGGGTTTATATACTACTACTGATTTATGGAAGGTACTCACCTTGTTCGTTTCTGATTAGTTTAAGTTTTTTTGTTCAACAAAAATAAACTTAATGATTTTCTACTCGTGTATTCAATGTTCAAATAAAGTTGGTCCCATCATATGTTTGAATCTTCAAAACAAAATTACATCCGTTAATTATGCTTGATCTCTCAAGTTAGTTATACAGTTTACTGTTGTGTATCTTGATGTGTAAAGAACTATATATACATATCGATATCGAGGTCTTCTTCCACATGTTTAATGTGAAAATCTAACGACAATAACATCCACATCACTCAAAATCTTTAACAAAAAAATTAAAATTAAGGTTTAAAAAATCTACACCATTTTATCAAGCACACATTTCATGTACAGGTCATATTGATTTTTTTCTATTTTAAATTAGTTAAAACACTTTCATTGAATTGTTCTCACAAAAAAAAATCTTGCATTTAAAAACCAAAATAATAAATAATAAGAAAATAATGGTAAATGATAACATATTTATAAAAAAAACTCACTAGAATTTCTGTAAACACTTGTCACTTTTTTTTGAAGAAAACACTTGCCACCTTTTAGTTGATACATTTTTATCCAGGATTAAAAATTATTTTTATTTAAATTAAATTATTTTGTTAGTTTTGTTTTTAAAGTTTTGATGGATCAATAGGTACTTAGATAGTTAGATATAATGCAGTTATTTAGTTTTCGATATAGTCTTACGAAAATACTAGAGAGAGATGAGGCTCTAGGTAGCATGAGAAGTTGCGCAATCGATTTTGAGTTGTATTTCCTCGTGTACGCATGTCGCACTCACATCCAATTAGTCAATTGTACACATATAAAATGTGAAAGTCGTAGATAAAATAAATGTCAATTAAAACATAATCTGTTGTACATATATAGATCGCACAATACCAGCGACCGCATATAGATATCTTAATATACATATATATGAATGTATACATCGTCACGATAGAATTATTAAATTTTAAATGCACGTACCATTTATACTATGATTAAAATATGTACACTACGTATAATTATATAACTGTTGCAGTCGACGAAAAGTGCAGAGTGTCACAGGTTTAGCCGTTTAGGTCTTAATTAGCGGATAATCGCCAGACACCATTACCCTTTTGTTTTTGTCGTATCTATATTTTAGTTTCTTTCTTTAATCGTGAAAATTAGTTATAAAATTAGGTTTTAGTTTGTCGTACTATTTTTTTTCTTTGTCGTACTATTTTATACACTTTAGTTACGTAATATCAAATTGTTGGCATGTTGAACCTTTATCGTGGCTCTTTTTTCTATATTTAAAGTGTTAAACTTTTATCGTGGCTGACGGATATCCAAAATGATACTAGCAAGTTGAAGAAATAACTGAGAAAATCATTTTAAAATATACTTAAACGATCTAATTTGTTATACCAGGTAACATTAATTATCATATTCTATGAATCTATGATTTGATGTACACTACAAGAAAACATCGGTATTCTAACGGACATTCCGACGAAAAATGAAATCCTCGGAATTTCTCGAGGAATATCCGAGGATATTCCGAGGAAACCCAAAATTTGGTTTCCTCGGAATTTCCTCGGAATATACCGACGGAATTCCGAGGAAATATCAATCCGTCGGAATATTCTTATGAAATACCGAGGAAAAATGTGTTCCTCGGAAAAAACCGAATTCCGAGGAAATATTGTAGCCGTTGGGGGATTTTACAAAATTCCGAGAAAATTCCGACGATGATGACTCGGAAACAGACTACAATTGATTTTTTTTTTTTAAGAAATACCGAGGAAATTCCGAGGAACACTTGATATACTCGATCGATAGATGTGTTTTTGAACATATATACATCGATCGATCCGTTTATAAAAAAACGTTCGAGATTTTGTTCATTCGATCTATTGGATATCCACATCGATCGATGGGATAATCTAATCGATATCACATTGTTACGCTTTGGTCCATCTTAGTGATCGATCGATCCATTTTGGGATCGATCGATCACTTTGTTACCCCAAACCCTGTTTCCTCGGAAAAGCCTCGGGATATTCCGAGGAAATTCCGAGGAACTTTTGATATACTTGATCGATCGATGCGTTTTTGAACATATATCCATCGATCGATCCGTTTATAAAAAAACGTTCGAGATTTTGTTCATTCGATCTATTGGATATCCACATCGA
>NC_027750.1:25661437-25664453 GCF_000695525.1 Brassica oleracea var. oleracea
TCTAAAAACTCGGAATGTTTTATTTTTATTTGTGAAACTTTGAATATTAATTAATATGATTTCAATTTTAATTTTAATTTTATATTTTCGAATTTAAATTTCAAAAATTTTATTTTTTTTAAAAAAATAATATTTTTACATTCCGAGGAAATGAAATACCGAGTAAATTCCGAGGAACACTTGATATACTCGATCGATCGATGCGTTTTTGGACATATATCCATCGATCGATCCGTTTATACCGAGGGACATGTTCCTCGGAATATTCCGAACGTTTTTTTATAAATGGATCGATCGATGGATATATGTCCAAAAACGCATCGATCGATGAAGTTCCGAGGAAATATCCCGACGACGTTCTCCCTCGGTATATTCCGAGGAGCTTTCCGACGAACTAGTGGTCCTCGGAATGTCCTCGGAAATTTGTTTCCTCGGAATTCTATCGGAAATTTCCGAGGGATTTCCGAGGAAAGAACAAATTCCGAGGAGTTATTTCCGAGGACTTGTTTCGTCGGTATGTCGTCGGAATAACGTTATTCCGACGACATACCGACGATTTTTTCCCTCAGTATGTCGCTGTTTTCTTGTAGTGGTATTTCGATTAATCTTATATATTAAAACAGAAGTCATGGCTTATTTCATGTGTGATATTTCATTTTGGACCATCTCATAAAAAAATCATCACATTTAATTATTCTATCATTTAATTCTATAATATATAATATCACAAATATATCTTATTAATATCTTAATAAAATCAACAATATACTATTTTTAAGGAGAATCTCAAAATTGTTTACTGTTAATATATGCTAAATTCAAAAATCTGTATTCAAAACCAATAAATTATATATAATTAAATATACCAACTGATTTATAAAAAAGACATTAAACCTATTAATCTAATAATTATTAACAACATATATAATTATTTTGTAGGACATTAACTATTTTTTAGGTGACGTCATTAACAAAAAATTCATATGTTATGCAATCATCGTATATGATTATATATACATATGATCGTGTATATCATTTTTAGTATTATGCAACCATAACATATGATTAATATTATTATTTTGATGATGTCAAAAAAGTATCACAACATGTGATTGTTCTTTAATATTATTAACATTTTTTATCAAATTAATACCATTCTAAAACATATAATAGAATTCGTTTACAATCATATAACTAAATTTAAATACATTTAATAATATATTTTCAATACCATTCTCTAAAATGCCGTTCAAACGTTAAAGAAAAATAATTTGACATATAAAATAAATTTTAATTATATAATAGAGAAAAATATAGCATATTTTTGTCCTTGAAACAAATAAAATATTGATGTACTAATATATATAATCAACTAAATGACACTGTTTCGTTTTTTCTTACTTTAAAATTTAGATTTATTCACACAAACTAAAGAAAAAAAATTAATTTTATATTTTATCTAATCAAAAACATCATTAACTATTTACCTAATCATAATTCAACCAATAAAACGCTAACTGAATAATATAAAATGTTATATAAAAGAAAAAATGAATAAACTTGCATTGAAAATTGAAAATATCATCTAATTTGAAGTGAAAAAATATTTTCCAAAACGTCATATATTAAAAACAAAGTGAATATGTTCTACAAACATAAACACTAGAAAATCTTCTGCTTTGTATAGAATTATCAAATCACAAGTTAATTTTCTAACATATCAATTTGATTGTTTCACCATACAAAACAGAAATAAGCAATTTCCTCAACCATGCGCGGTTGCGCGAGTCAAAATCTAGTTAAATTTAAAGTTCAAAACCTGATTACCGTTTTAAAACGTTTATAGTCTACTATTCACGGTATGGTAACATTAGTAAGAAAATATTCAAACGTTACTACAAAAAGGAAGGAAATATTTCTTCTCATGAAAAGAAGACTCGTAAGAAAACACTAATATACTTCAACTTAGATTGCGATAGTTTTAGTGTCACCTTTTTTTGATGTACATCACTAAATTTTGATCCGCGCTTTCAAAGCACGGATTTATTTTCCTTGAATTTTTTTAAAAAAATTACAAATATTTAATAAATGTCATATTTTCATATATTTGTGTTTTATTTTGTAGGAGACTTAAACTTTTTATCTTTTGATCCGCGCTTTAAAAGCGCAGAATAATTTTCCTTTTAAAATTTTATTGAAAAATATATTTGTAAAATGTAATTTGTTTCATAGATTTTATGTTTATTTTATAATATAATTGTGTTAATATAATTGTGTTAATATAATTTTGTTGATTTTATATTTTTTTGTTTTTTTAATGATTATCTTTGTTTATTATTGGAATAACATTACATCAGGTTTTAAAAGGTTTCAAATCTTACTGCGTATGGAATATAATATAGGAATTATATAGATTAGAGCGTGTAATTAATATATGTAGTGTTGCCCAAGTTATTCTTTAATATGTTTATTAGAGTTTAGGAATTTGTTACAATATCAATTTCTAATTTTTTAAACAATAATAATATATAAACCATTGGTGATAATCGAAATAGGAAATTAACTTAAGTTTTTTATTATTTTCCATTGATTAATCAAACTAATTTTAATTTGTTTGTTCCTACTTTAATATTTTTGTATTCTTCTCAAATGAGATTCGGAAAAAGTTCTTGTTTGTTTGCAGTGCCTAGAATTTGATATTTTTCTGAAACAGTGAAACCACGATGATAATAAAAGCGTCTGTTATACGTACGACATGTCCACAAATACACTGTTCTTAATGAAAACCTGAGAGTATACATCTGTAACTGACTAATCTCCCCATCAAATTTCCATGGAATCTATCCAGAGAACAAACCTCTGCCTCATGGTTCCTGTTCCATTAACAACCAGGCTCCATCTCCCTTTTATAGTTAACCCCTTGAACATCTTGTTAACATTTTGTTAACATCTTATTGTCTGCAACAACGGGGAATTTTTTCTCCATACTCTTTGCCCATTTAGTTTACTATTTTTT
>NC_027750.1:25664655-25673885 GCF_000695525.1 Brassica oleracea var. oleracea
TGTACCATGTATCCATCAAAAACTCATGTAATATATACCAAGATAGACCACCCGATTTCCTTTCTTGTACTTCCTTTGAGATACTATGTATCCACAAAAACCTGGGACCTTTTAGTTTTTTTTTTTGCAACCTCTTGTTCCTTGTATATATGACTCTACATCCCGCTTAACTTGAACCCCCAAGACCCCATGAACACATGTAAAGTGTTTAATAGAATAAGAGAAAAAGTACCAACCATAGTGAATCAAGTGAGAGAACTCTATATGCTTGTAAACACCAGAGCCACGAGAAAAGGTTATAAGACCTAAACGGTCACACTAATCCTGAAATGTCAAAAGCCTACCAATCTTGTATTATCTACTTGATAAAGCTGTAATGACTTTACAATCTTTTGTGTTAAAAACCTCAAACAAATATCCATTAAGCTCAAAAAAAAACTGAACAGAAAAAAAAAAATTCAAAAGAAACCAGAGAATCCAGTTCAATATTCCAAAACCTTGAAAACAGAATAGGAAAATTATTTGAACATGGACTCAATGGCCCAAAGGAAAAAAAAATGTGAGAATTGGATATGATTTCTTAATCGGTCCAAATGGCCCAAGAAAGATCTGATGTGGACAGTGGGCTGGATCCGAAAAATGGCCCAATATAGATGTGTTATTAATATTACTTGATTGCCCTTAATGAAACATGCAATGTTAGTAAAGAAAGGGCAGACTAAGGTAAAAAGGACAATATGATTCTGCTTTAATAGTATAGATACGTTACAAATCAATATATTTAACCCTTTGAATTGTGCTTTTTGTGCCTTTTTGTGTTAGGATAAGCACCAGCTCCATACATCGATTACTGACAAAAATGGGAGAATTGCTTAGTATTTTGTTAGATTAATTAAACCAATAGATGATGTAGTCTATGAAGTACTTTAATTGAAGTATTAGGTAGCCTAATCTTATTTTTCACGCACATGCATTTCTCTACTGGTGTGCAAAAGGCCAATTAGTGATACATCTTAACTATATGTGAATAGTCGTAATTAAAAGACCACTTTTACATTTTAAGAAATTTGAATGAGACACATAAGATTAGCATGCTTGAAGTTAACAAATTAGAATGGTAAATATAGTGCTTTGTAAGAAACGAATGTACAATAAAACTCTATAAATTAATAATGTTGGGACTATGGTATTTTATTAATTTATAGAATTATTAATTTACAAAAAGTTTCATATTTCAATTTTTTTCTATTTATGAATATTTTATTTATAAAACTAGGTAAAGAATGGAAATTAATTTTTATTAATAAATATATCATATCATAATTTATATATTATATAAAAATAATAAATTTATTTTCAAAAAAAATCTCATGTCAAAACGTAGAGAATATGTGTTTATATTTATTTATAGATAATATTAAAAATGTATATTCTATAATTTTAGATTACAACTAAAATACAAATACATCAATACTAATAAAATTATACATTTTTATTATTTTAGGTAAGTTACTATAAAATTTTAAATTATAAAAATTTATAATAAATAAATAAAATCTCTTATTAAGCATAAAAATCTTTTTAAATAAAAAGTGTATCGTTTACGTTAGACGGTTGTGTCGTCAACGAAAAAATACGAACAATTCATAACCTAAGAGGTACGACTAAACTAAGGGGTATACACATGATGTGATTCAAGAGGTATGAACTTGTTCCAAGGGGTGGACGAATGTGCCTTGACCGAAGATATGAATGTGTCATGACCGAAAAAGTGTAAATGACGTGAACGAAATGGTGTAAATTGAAATTGGAAACCATAAGACAAAAAAAGTTTCCAGATGGGTAAAAACATGAAAAATCTAAGAAATATTAAGAAAGTGATATATTCTAATTTAGATAGACTTTTTATGTTGTCGAGAAAATGTTACACACTTATATCACCAGCACCATGGTTGACCATAAGACAAAAAAGTTTCCAGATGGGTAAAAGAATGCAAAATCTAAGAAATGTTAAGAAAATGATATATTCTAATTTGGATACTTTTTATGTTGTCGAGAAAATGTCATACTCTTATATCACCAGCACCATGGTTGACCTTTAACATTCTCTCAATGATGTTTCGTTCGCACTTTTTCAGTCACGATCTATTCTTACCTCTTCGGTCATGATTTATTGGCACTCCTTTGGATAAGACTCGTTTGCACTCTTTCATTCACGATCCATTCACGTTCTTTCAGTTATGAATCGTTCACACTCATTCGGTTACGATCCATTTACTCCTTTTGGTCACGACATGTTTGCACTTTTTTTGTCACAACCCATTTGCAATCTTTCTGTCACGACCATTTGCACCCTTTGGTCACGACCCGTTTGCAATTTTTTGGTCACGATCCATTCGTAACCTTTTGGTCACGACCATTTGCAATCTTTCAAACACGACCATTTGCACCCTTTCGATTATAACCCATTTGCACGCTTTCGGTCATAACTCATTTGCACGCTTTCGGTCATAACCCATTTGTACCATTTTTGTCATGGTCATGATCCATTCGCATCCTTTCGGTCAGGATTAATTTCACATCCTTTCGGTCAAGAACCGTTCGCACACTTTTGTTTATGACAGTTCACAGCCTTTCGGTCACGATCCTTTTGTACATTTTCGGTTATAATACATTCACACCCTTTCAGTCACAACACTTTCGCACCCCTTGGACCATGATACGTTTGTACCTCTTGGATCATAGCATGTTCGTACCTCTTAGAATATGACGCGTTCATATCTCTTAAATTACAACACATTTATATCTCTCTGTTGATGACACTATATAAATATTTATAATTTTTAATCCGTGTTAATATGAAAAGTAAACTTATATGAATTTTTTTGTATTTATTAGTATTGAGATGAAAATTTATGTCTTTTGTTTTTTTACTTTACTCATATCTATATATTAATACTTCATAAATATTTGTAATTGTTTTAAATAGACCTTTTATGTTGGCCAGAAAAGATCATACTCTTATATCACCAACATCATGATTGACCTTTAGCATTCTCTCGGTGATGTTTCGTTCGCACATTTTCAGTAACGATCAATGCTTACCTCTTTGGTCATTATCCATTGACAGTGACACACACCTTTGGTTACGAGACTCGGTCACACCCTTTCAGTCAAGACCCATTCACACTCTTTCAGTAAAATATCGTTAACACCCTTTCGGTTACGATCCGTTCACACCCTTTTTTGGTCATGACCCGTTTACACTTTTTCGGTCACAACCCATTTGCAACCTTTCGATCACGACCATTTGCACCCTTTGGTCACGACCTGTTTGCAATTTTTCGGTCACGATCTATTTGCAACCTTTCGGTCACGATCATTTGCACCCTTTCGGTCATAACCCATTTGCACCCTTTTGGTCACAGTCAAGATTCGTTCCCACCCTTTCAGTCAAGATTAATTACACATCCTTTCGGTCAAGATCCATTCGCACTTTTTCGTTTATGATCACTGGCAGCTTTTCGGTCACGACCGTTTTGTATATTTTCGGTCAAAATACATTCACATCCTTTCAGTCACAAAATGTTCATACTCTTTAGGTCATGATATGTTTGTACCTCTTTGATTACAACACGTTCATACCGCTTAGATTATGATGCGTTCATATCTCTTAAATCACAACACATTTGTACATCTTCATTGATGACACCACGTAAATATTTATCATTTTTTAATCATTGTTAATATGAAAATTGTGTATTTTAAGATTTTTTATGAAAATTATTTTTATTAGTATTGAAATGAAAATTTATGTCTGTTTGTTTTTACTTTATTCATATAGATGAATAGTCACATCTTTCAATTTAAATGTGGTTATTTTGAAATGATACTTATATGAATAGTCACAATTTTTCAATTTAAATAGTTACACCTTTTCAAAATTAAATGTAATTATTTTGAAATGATAGAAATATGAATAGTCACAACTTTTCATTTCAATAATTACATATTTTAAAATTAAATTCTAACTAATGCACAACTGTTGAAACAAATAACGAAAAGACACAACTTTAACAAGAAATAAAATTACTATAAAAATACACAACTTTTCAATATTGTTTGGATTTTTCATGTAAAACATTTAAGAGATGCAACTTTTATGTATAAAACTTAAGAGATTCAAAATTTCATATTAATTAATACACCAATTTTTAGAAATAAAACAATTGCAAATATTTATGAAATATTAATAAATAGATATGAGCAAAATAAAAATGAAAAGACATAATTTTTCATCTCAATACTAATAAATACAACTTTCATATTAAAAATTAAGAGATGCAACTTTCATATAGTCCAGTTTAAAGGTGGCTATTTTGAAATGATACTTATATGAATAGTCACAACTATTTAATTTAAATAGTCACATTTTTTTTAATTTAAAGGTAGTTATTTTGAAATGACACATATATGAATAGTCACAATTTTTTATTTAAATAATTATATCTTTTTAATTTAAATACTAACTAATATATAATGAAAAGACACAGTTTTTAACAAGAAATAAAATTCCAATAAAACACACAACTTTTCTTCATTGTTTGGGTTTGCTATAATTAATTTTTTTTTTCACCATTTTATTTGATTAGTGAAAATTATGGTTTGAGAAGGCATGGACATTGGACTATTTATAGATTTTCAAAAATTTGTTTGAAGAGTCACATCTTTTGAATTAAAATGCTGTGTCTTTTTGTAATAATAATTATATGAAGAGTCACAACTTTTCAATATAAATGGTGGCATTCTTTCAATATAAATAGTTATTTTTAAATAAAAAGACACAGCATTTAATTGTTGAAAAGATACAACCTTTCAATATAAGTGAAATTCACAACCTTTTGAACTAATTGAGATTGCTATTATTAGTAGATTATATGAAGAGTCACAACTTTTTAATATAAATGATCACATTCTTTCAATATAAATAGTTATTTTTAAATAAAAAGACACAACTTTTAATTGTTGAAAAGACACAATTTACAACCTTTTGAATTAATTGAGATTGCAATTATTAGTAGATAAGGAAATATTTGATTTTACCGTATATACATTAATTAAATTTTAAAAATTTGACTTTCATATTGTTTTATTATATTATTTAGTGTATTTTATTATGTTTCACATAATTTAAATATGGTTTCAATATAATTTTACTAAATATTATCAAAGTATATTGAAATGTTAAGAATATATATAGGTATTTTCATTGTGAATATAAAACCAAAAAAAATAATTTTTAGTTTGTACTTATATCAAATATATATAGATAGATTATTAATTTGTGATTTTAATGGGACCATATATACATGAGATTTTCTAAAAAAATATTATTTTTTTATTCATCGATTTGTGTTATATTTTGAACCGGCTTAACTCGGAATCAATTTTTTTTATTAATTTATAATACTTATCAATATATCAAATATTAATTTATAGAGTTTCTGCTGTAATAAAAAATTAGGCTAATAAGGTAAAAAGAAAAGTTTTTACACATATAAAGAGAAAAAAAATCCAAATACAGAAACCAAACAAGTGGTTCCACTGTTTTAAATATAATATAATAAAATAGTACATATGTAGAAATTTTAAAACTTTGCTTTATGCCACTTATCCAACTCCAATTGGGATTATGCACTTGTCTTTTTATTTGTCTTCATCACTTATCAATGTATATGATCAATACCATTAAAAAGAGATCATTTCCATTTTATGCCCTCAATGAAATACTCCAGTTTTCCAAAATTGTCCTTAATTTTATGAACAAACTAAAATTTTCATTAATAGCATTATTGTCTTTCCGTTTTTGGGTCTACCATTACATTTAAATGGACTTGATGTTGTACAACAAATAATTTTTAACATTCTGGCCTATCATACATTACATCCCCGTTTGTTTTATTTTTTATCGTGTTGCTCATCGCATTACATCGTTAGCAACATGTTACTATTTTATGCATGTATTTTGAATATAACTACTTACATGTAACAAAAAAAAAACAAGTCACGATACTTTTATATAAATCTGACTACACATAGACTTAAGGTTAGAAAACTTCGTATTTACATATACATTGGATAGCAGATTTTCTTATTTTAGTCCATGTTTGTGAAATAAATTAGATATGGTCCAAATTTGTTAATTAATTAGATAGATTATGTTTATATATAATCCATTTCATAGCCCGTAAACGTTTTTGATAATAATAAATAAATTAAAATCTGCAATAATTTTAAAAAGTAATATCAGATATTGAAATTTTCTAACTAAATGATTTAAAGATTTTATCTCAAAACTAAAAAAAAATTGGGCCACTTTATATGTTTAGAAATACAACCATTGTTTAACTTATTTACAAACAAAACGGTTGTCTGAGACATTGTAAAATAAATATTTCTTCATACTGTACACTCTAAAAAATTTCTTATTTTATATAATCAAATTATATGACTTATGTTTAATTTATAGAAAAAATCAACAATTCATATACCCGCACTTTTATATAATTAAGTAACAAATAACAGACTCCCATAATTGAAACTTGATCATGTGATATTTTATATAATCAAAACAAAAAACTTATCAATCTATTTGTAGATAAAACAACAAAAATAGTACCCGCACTTTTTATATAATTAAGTAACAAATAACAGACCCGCGTAGTTGAAACTTGATCATGTGATATTTTATATAATCAAAGCAAAAGACTTATCAATCCATTTGTAGATAAAACAACAAAAATAGTATCAGCCCTTAAAAAAAATCGGTTTAAGTTAAAACAGATACGAAAAAAGAACAATTTGGGCGTGTAAACCCGAGTCCATTGACTTCAAACAAACACATTCTACCGCCCAACACCATAACCAAGATATGGCAAGAAAAAGGTTATGCTGCAATATAAAAATGTATAATTTATGAGACCCATGATGTATTTCCAAACCAATTGTATAATCTATTTCGTAATAGAGAATTTTTTTTACTTCAATATCTTCACAATAGAGTTCTTCAAGAAAATGTGGAACAATGCTAACTTTACTTCTAAATATAGAAACAAAATGTTTATAAAATTGTTATCATTATCAATTTAGTTTTATCAGAATCCTGTAGCAACAAACTATGATGGTAGATTCAAGTATGGACTCACAATCTAAGGTGGAAGATCATGGCAATATGGATTCAAAAGGAGAAGTGGACAATTGATGAGTTACCATTGACGATTGACGTATACTGAGGCTTTCTTATACTGATTTTATTTCGAAGGTTGCTTAGTCTAAAACTATAATACTTTCAAGCTGAAGGATTAGCATTATTATGGCTCACTGTAATCAGTGACGGAGCTATAATTTAGTTTTACATGGGTCATAATTATTTTAGATATGTTAAAAAGGTATGCTAATGAGACCTGAACTCAAGACATATGGGTCATAAAGGGAGATATTAACCAGTTCACCACAACAATAGCTTTGTATACAAGCCAAAAAACTAAATTGTAGATTTCGACCACATGTCAAAGCGTTCCGTGAATCCTCAAGAGATCCAAGTTCGAATTCGCACCACACAAGATTTCCACGGCGCGTGGCTACCAGAGCTTTCACATTCTCTTTCCGGGAAATAGTTTACCATTTTTTAAAAATTGTAGATTCCGTATCGGTCACTTGACACCCCTGGGTCTAAGGTAGCTCCGCCACTGACTGTAATCCTTTGTGGATTGGTGCTTTGTTGCTACTAATATGGGCGATTCAAGTTTCTTCAATCCCGCAACATGTTAAACAAATCACTGAAACTTTGTAAGTTCTACCTCCGATTGCAAATATCAGTTGAAATGACTTCAATGAATATATGAGTTCTCTTTATTCCTTTAATCATAATATTTGCATCCGGATCCTCGTTGACTCTTGTAGTGACTAGTTATTTTATTCTTTTAGATATTTTTAATAGCTATTAGAAAATGAAGAAGAGAGGGATTGTTCATTGTTGATAACGTTCTTTAAATTTCTTGTGAAGAAAGAAAGACACCAAAGCGTATTTGATTGGCTTCTGGAAACAAGTAAATACAACTCACGGGAATTATTAAATCAAAGAAAGCAAATGCCGTGTCATATCTCCCATCCAAACATTAAAATTTTCATTACAGAAACAAATAAGAAAAATAAAAAGAGAGTGCACGGTTATAGAAATATATTGGTATTGTATCGCGGGTGACAAAAAAGTTCAGATATCTGTTCCAATTTTTTAATGATATGCCCTATCCGCATATCCCGAGAACATAACCCACTGCATAATACAAATTTGAAATACTTTTCGACTAATACATGCCGTAAATGAACCGATCATTTATTATGATCCACCATATTAATATGTTCCATTTTTAGTATGTTTAACTTATGAAAGATTTAATTTATATTATACATTAAAGCAGGTTTGTCTTTCAAATATCATGAAAAAAATATTTAACCAAAACAATTAAATAATTTTAATAAAACTTGATTATATATATTAAAATTTTACCTTCAAAATAAATATGAACCGATTATATATATTAGGTTTACAAGTGAGAACTCCTATTTCTTTCTTTTTATCATTGTTAATTTTTTACTAGAATATTTTTTTTGAAAATTTGCATTAGAATTGTTCTTAGACCCTATGGTTTTAGACTTCCAAATCAAGGTTTTGAAATAATGACAAAGCATTATTGGTTTATAATTAAGATCAGACTTTAGATCTTGTTATTTAGCTTAGAAGATAATCTCTTAAAACTACAACTGGGTTTGCAATATTGACAATGAAATAAAAAAATTGGACAGCAGTACAATCACATCACAGCTGTGATTTCTTAAAATTGGGTCTTATTGTTATAAATTAAGCATTGAAATGATCATCCACTTCTTTACCAAACTCAAGCACTATGATCACCCACTCATTTACCAAATTAAGCAATATCTTTGTTATTTTATGTATTGTTGTTCACTATAAATACCATCACTCATCTCACTCTTTTGTACACCATAAACAAGAACAAGAGTTTATAATCAAAGAACCATTACATCTTCTTCTTCTTCCTTATAATAAACTCTCTCCCTTATACTAGTGTTATTTGCTTCCTACGGGTATCAAATTCTACTCTTATTTAAATTTCTCGATACTATAAATTATAAGTTATTTCATAACA
>NC_027750.1:25677295-25680235 GCF_000695525.1 Brassica oleracea var. oleracea
TAAGTGTGGTTGTACTTTTTTTCCTTATCATGGTTTTTTTTTTCCCATTGGGTTTTTCCATGACAAGGTTTTAACGAGGCAACAAAGAACATACAAAAGATAGACAACCAAAGAGAATGTTACAATTTGAGAGATGAAAATCTATCATTGTTCTAAAGGTTCTATGACTACTCATTCGAGGGGGAGCTTACGTAGTTGTACTCTTTTTACTTTTACTACGGTTTTTCCCATTGGGTTTTCCATGACTAGGTTTTTAACGAGGCACCACGTAATACAAGATGGATGATCAAGGGGGAGTGTTATAAATTAAGCATTGAAATGATCATCCACTTCTTTACCAAACTCAAGCACTATGATCATCCACTCCTTTACCAACTCAAGTACTATGATCATCTACTCATCAAACACTATGATCACCCACTCATTTACCAAATTAAGCACTATCTTTGTTATTTTATGTATTGTTGTTCACTATAAATACCATCACTCATCTCACTCTTTTGTACACCATAAACAAGAACAAGAGTTTATAATCAAAGAACCATTACATCTTCTTCTTCTTCCTTATAATAAACTCTCTCCCTTATACTAGTGTTATTTGCTTCCTACGGGTATCAAATTCTACTCTTATTTAAATTTCTCGATACTATAAATTATAAGTTATTTCTTAACACTTATATTATTTTATGGCATTTTTAAAACAAGAGAAACCACCTGCTTCCCACATAATAACAACAATAGTATTCAGGTAGTTGAGGCTTCGCAGCCTCACGAGGAAGACAGTCTCTTGTCAGGTAACCCCATTGATATGCAGAGCGAGGAGCATCATTGTGATGTATATGTTTCCGTACATATGATCTCTATGCATTTCTTGCCGACCGACTATTCTTTTGGCTTTGATCTCTGCACATATATACAACAATTAAACTCCACATTAGGCTAAATTATATCTCTTGGAACCCATATTCTTCTTATATTATTTCTCCGAATTCTCTATGTTATATTTTTTTCCGACTAAGTTCCATTTATATTAAAAGATCAGTCATAACATTGTTATACAAAAATGGGGGACACGTATGGAACATACTCCATGCATTATCAGATGTTAAAGTTTTTTTGGCTAACACATCTGCACATGAATTTGCAGACCTACTACGATACATAAACCTGATGTTATGGAAATGAGATTTCCAAGCCCAAGCCGAGATAGTCTTTAGATAATTCTCCAATCGTAGGTTAATGCTTGCAGTTTGTAAACATCTTGTGACTTGTATATTATCTCCTTCGAAGATCACTTTCTTGTATCCCAATGAGTAAGCTGCCTGAATAGCCCAAATTAATGCAGTACATTCACCTTCTTCTACTGTACTTCGACCTTCAAATCTGCCCATTCCACAGTCAAGAACTATACCAAATTTATTTCGAATAATCCATCACATTCCTGATTCCTGACGATCATGATGGTGAGAAACATCATAATTGCATTTAACCCAGTCTGCCGGTGGCGGTTGCCAAGACTTAAGAGCCTGATCAGTAGTAGTAATGCTGGAACATCCTGTTGGTGTTGTAGGAATCTGATTAAATCGATGCCAATCTACTAGATCATCAGTTACCTTTGAGTGAAGGCCACCTGGGGTCCATACTTTAGAATTGAAGATTAGTTCATTCCTACATTTCCATAGTCGCCATAAGGTCCATATCGGTCTTGAACACAGCAGAGGATCAAGTTGTCTATTCTGGGTAATACAGAGAAGGTCCCTGAACTTGTCTTCCATGGAAATGGATGGATCCAAAATCTTTGTACAAGGAAAACCAGAGAGACGCCAAACAGATTGAGCAAATGGGCAGTGAAAAAATAAATGTTCTGGTGTTTCATCAATATTACAACACCGAACACATGAAGGATCAACATTGATATGCCGCGGCCGAAGTGTAGATTTGATAGCCAGCCAGAAAAAAGACATGATAAAATTATTTAATTACAACAATTTAAAAACTATCTGATAGTGATACCATACCATTTTGTATGGACAAAGAAACAACCGATAGAACTACAAGAAAGAAAGGAAGTCACAAATTTTGTTTTGAAACCTTTTATTTTTGGAATTCATCTATTTATGGAATCCACATTTTTAGTGGTTTTAAATATTACAGAACAATATGTCCACATTTAACAAGAATATAATTTTCCAGGAAATTTTATAAAATTTAAAGTTTCCAAATTATTTTTTAGTTCTTTATAATTTTTTTTTGCTAGTTAAGATATCTCTATTCTTTATATACTTAATTCAAAAGTATCTTAAAAATATTAGTATTGTATTAAATTAAATTAAATTAATTTTAAATAGAAAACTGAGTGAATTTGTGAGAGACAAATGCACCTTATAAAATTTTATGATTTTTTCAAAGATTCTCATTTAAGAAATTGAACTTATATTCTCCCTTTAATTATTTTTCTTATTGTAAAATATTTTCTCGACAAGTTCTCAATACTTGTAATATACATTTGAAAGTATGTGCTATTGATTCTCATTTACTTTTTTCCTAATATTCTCAACTAGGATAAGACCCGCGCCTTGCGCGGAATTAAGTTATTATTTTTATTATATTTTGGAGAATGAAACAATAGTTTGGCTTCATTTGGATTAGGGGTGTTCAATCCAGATATCGGGTTGGTTTCGATTCGGTTCTGTTTTTTCGGTATTTTGGTTAGTAAAATATAACTACTATTCTAAATCCATATTTACTTTGACTTTAGTCTTTCACATACTTTTGAAAGATTTCAACTGGACAACTAAATTGATCAGCCAATCTTGTTGCTTTAAATCATTAGTATATATATATATATATATATATATTATTTAGTTTGAATATTTATTAAATAAAAATTCATATGCGTTATATTTTATGATCATTTGTAACTTATTATAACAAAAAAAA
>NC_027750.1:25681418-25690309 GCF_000695525.1 Brassica oleracea var. oleracea
TTATTGTCGTTTTTAAAAATTCAAAATATAACATATACGAAAAAAATCTAAATTTTACTTTTATAGTTAATTTGATTGTTTAATTTATTTTAATAATATAAAATTAAACAAAAAATGATGGAGGAGATATAAATTGTTATCAAATCTTTATTATTAAAATCATTAATTGTCATGTATATATTATTCATATATGGTAATTCCGTAGGTTTGATTTAAGGAAAGAAAATAACATATCATATCATTATATCATATAGTTTGACTAACTTATGTATCTAACAACATATAAAAATCGAATGTGGACCTACTTATTTTTCAATTGAATGTAATTGATTACCTAATTGAGTGCCACCTATGCATTGGAGCCTATTTTAATTAATACAAAATTGAGGTTACATCTTTTCAAATGTTTCTCAATTAATATACAGGGGATATCCTTTTTTTGCTTTGTTGACGACGATCCTCAATTTCCTTTTTAAGAAAAAAAAAACGAGTCATTGAGTAATTTTTCAGTATTAATAACTGCAATGATGGGATTTCGAAAGTATTTTGGTCCATAAATATCAGATATTCTGCGCCAAATCATATACCTGAATATATAAAAAAAAATCATAAATTAGGCAAAAAATTAAATGTAATAATAATGGTGTGGGGAGTTAAGATTAGGTACGCGACGGTGTAATGAATTTAAAACTGTAAGACGCGGATTATTGACGATGTCGCTATCCCTGCCATGAATTATCAGTCAATCAAAAACAGAAGACGATCTTCTCCTTCTCGTGACTCCTCAAGCTTTCTCTTTTAGGTAAATCCCATGCGATCACTTCATTTGGGTTTCCAAAAATTTCGAATTTCGATTTCAATTCTACAGATGATTGATCCCTGATGATGATGAATTTGCTCGATTTTGAAAAGAAAAAAAAAACGTTTCTTTGATCGCCCCCAATTGATTTCGTGATAATTGGATCCGGACCAAAGCATTGTTTTAGCGTTTATCTCTCTTGTTTTGATTTTGATTAGGGTAAAGTTTTGGATTTCTATAGACTTCCCATGACCGTCATAGCATTATGGTTGGGGAGGTTTTAGATGGATACAAGAGATAGTAGTAGTAACAAGACACTCTCCGAGATTGTGGGTCTGGTCAAATCCTGGATCCCCTGGCGATCAGAGCCAGCTACCGTGTCCAGGGACTTCTGGATGCCTGATCAGAGCTGTCGTGTTTGCTACGAGTGTGACTGTCAGTTTACTCTCATCAACCGCAGGCACCACTGCCGTCTCTGTGGGAGAGTTTTCTGCGGCAAGTGTACTGCCAACTCTATACCTTTGGCTGGGAGTGACTTGAGAGCTCCTCGGGAGGAGTGGGAGAGGATCCGTGTTTGTAATTATTGTTTCAGGCAGTGGGAGGAGCAAGGTGATGGTGGGGCTCACGTTTCGAATGTCCCTGAGCTTAGCACCTCGCCTTCGGAGTCCAGTCTTCTTAGCTCGAAGACTAGTACCACTGCTAATAGTAGTAGCTTCGCTCTTGGCTCCATGCCGGGGCCAGCTGTTCCTTACCAAAGGGCTCAACGTGGTTCTGATGTCAGTTTGCATGGTGTATCGTCTATGGAGGCAGGCACGACGAGAAAAGGCAAAGAAACTTCGAGGAGGAACAGCTTCATCGCTACAGATGTGCAAGATCCATCTCGCTTTGCTTCAAATAGGTACTCTTTTCTTCTGAACTGCAAACAAGCTCTAGGGTAGGTCTTGTGGGTAATTTGTTTTTTTTTTCTTTTCCTTTATGTATCAGGAGTGATGATGAGTACGATGAGTATGGTGTATACCAGACTGATATTGATACGAGCCATTCTCCTCAAGCTAATCAATATTATGGGCCAATGGAATATGAGGAGACGAGCATAGGTGGTGATGGGCCCTGTAAGCATCTTAGTGGCGAAACCTCTGACCAGAAAAGTTTAAGCGGCTCTCCACTCATTCACCATTGTCTTGAGTCTCTGATTGGGGAAGGAGCAGAGCAGTTCCAGAAGAAAGACGAGCATGATGGTCGTGACGAATCTGAAGCTCCTTCTCCGCCAGATGACCAAGTGGCGGAACCGGTGGATTTCGAGAACAATGGACTTTTGTGGGTCCCACCTGACCCGGAAAATGAAGAAGATGAGAGAGAAAGTCCTTTGTATGATGAGGAAGATAATGAGGGAGAGGCCTCAGGTGAGTGGGGATACTTGCGACCTTCCGCTAGCTTTGGAAGTGGAGAGTACCGTAGCGAGGATCGAACTAGTGAAGAGCACAAGAAGGCTATGAAGAATGTGGTTGATGGGCACTTTAGGGCTTTGCTTGCACAGTTGTTGCAAGTCGAGAACATCCCTGTGAGCGACGAAGAGGGGAAAGAGAGCTGGTTAGAGATCATCACCTCTCTTTCTTGGGAGGCGGCTAACTTATTGAAGCCTGATATGAGCAAAAGTGGAGGAATGGATCCTGGTGGCTATGTCAAAGTTAAGTGCTTAGCTTCCGGGTTTCGACATGATAGGTAACAGAAGCAACACAACTTGATCTCAAAATACTGGTGTTGAGTTCATACTGCTTCATATTATGCACTATGTATCTTTTATTACGTTATCTGGATACTTATGAAGTTTAATCCGTGTATCAAATTACAGCATGGTGGTTAAGGGAGTTGTTTGCAAGAAAAATGTGGCTCATAGGAGAATGAGAGCGAAGATTGAGAACGCTCGACTACTGATTCTAGGCGGTGGGCTTGAGTATCAAAGGGTCTCAAACCAGTTATCGAGTTTTGATACTTTGTTGCAACAGGTGAGATTTGCCTGCCACTTTATATTGGTGGTTATATATGGAATTTGCTTAGTCATGCCTGAACTCATCAAACTTATTTTTTGGTTATCAGGAAAAGGATCATCTGAAGATGGCTGTTGCAAAGATTCACGCTGAACGTCCAAACATTCTACTTGTTGAAAAATCAGTTTCTCGGTTTGCGCAAGAGTACCTTCTAGCCAAAGACGTATCTCTTGTTCTAAACATTAAGAGGCCACTTTTAGACCGCATTGCTCGCTGCACTGGTGCTCAGATCATCCCTTCTGTAGACCACCTCTCCTCTCAAAAGCTGGGTTACTGTGAGAATTTTCGTGTGGATAGGTTTCTTGAAGAACATGGTTCAGCTGGTCAAGCTGGAAAGAAAGTAGTGAAGACGTTGATGTATTTTGAGGGTTGTCCAAGGCCTTTAGGCTTTACAGTAAGCACTCCTAGCCATTAGAATTAAAAAAAAAACGCTGAGCAGATCTCTTATATCTGATTGCTTCATAACTACTTCTTGGTTTTTTTTTTGTGTTCTCTCTTCATCAGATTTTGCTTAGGGGTGCTAATGAAGAAGAGTTGAAAAAAGTGAAGCATGTGGTCCAATATGGAGTTTTCGCAGCTTATCATTTGGCACTGGAGACATCGTTTCTTGCTGACGAAGGAGCCTCACCAGAACTCCCCTTGAACTCCCCGATTACGGTAGCTCTTCCAGATAAATCCATGAGCATTGAACGTTCGATATCTACTGTGCCAGGTTTCATGGTCTCTGCATATGAAAAGTCTCCAACAATGCTAACTGGTTCCGAACCACAGCGAGCAAACAGTGTCCCAGCATCTGAGTTGCTTTCAACCACTGCTAATGTATCCATCCAGAAGGACATAAACCCTCTGATACCCAATGGTTCAGGCTGGCAGGGTAGAGAAGGAACTCCGGGTTTCACATTTTCACGCTATAATGTTCCATTGAATTTGCCTGACCGTTTGATAGCTGGAAGAAACGCAGATTTTTCTGAAAGATCTGCACTGGCCGACAAAAGCAACCCAACAGACATATTGGACAGTTCCCTACATTCATCAGGGCAAGGCGTTGTGCCACAGAGTTCTCAAAGTAGTAAGAGCGTTGTAGTAGAAAACCAGGACAATGGTACAGAGTTTATGGCCATCCAACAACAAAACAGTGAGACTCCAAAGGAACCACAATCTCAAAAAGAGGAGTTTCCTCCGGCACCCTCTGATCACCAAAGCATCTTGGTTTCTCTATCGTCCAGATCAGTGTGGAAAGGAACTGTGTGTGAGAGGTCTCATCTCTTCCGGATAAAGTACTATGGTAGTTTCGATAAACCCTTGGGACGGTTCTTGAGAGATCATTTGTTCGATCAGGTAGGTTTTTTTCTACTTTATATATGTTTTACAGTGTGACTTCTCTACTGCAGCTTACATATTAATATGGTAACTTAAATACTTGCTCGAATTGCAGGGTTACAGGTGTCGTTCATGTGAGATGCCATCAGAAGCTCACGTTCACTGTTACACTCATCGACAAGGCAGCCTTACGATATCTGTCAAGAAGCTTCAAGATTGTCTCTTACCTGGTGAAAAGGAGGGGAAGATTTGGATGTGGCATAGATGCCTGAGATGCCCTCGACCTGACGGTTTTCCTCCCGCGACTCTACGAGTGGTGATGTCTGATGCTGCATGGGGATTATCCTTTGGGAAGTTTCTGGAGCTCAGTTTCTCAAATCACGCAGCTGCCAGTAGAGTAGCATGTTGTGGCCACTCTCTCCATAGAGACTGTCTTCGTTTCTACGGGTACTTTCAAAATGGTGAAACATGTCTGAAAAATTCTGTATTCCTTTGCTCTAACAAGTTGTACCCATGCAGATTCGGGAACATGGTTGCTTGCTTCCGTTACGCTACTATAGATGTTAATTCTGTCTACCTTCCACCATCAGTTCTTAGTTTCAACTATGATAATCAGGACTGGATACAGAGAGAGACAGATGAGGTTAAATATCTGTGATTTTACTGGGATGCGGTTTTGAAATCTCACACATTTTAACTGACTTGTCTTCCCTTTTATTATCCAGGTGGTAGAGAGAGCTGAGCTTCTGTTTTCTGAAGTATTGAATGCTATTAGTCAAATTGCAGCAAAAGGTTTTAGGCGTCGAATTGGTGAACTCGAAGAATTGCTGCAAAGAGAGAAAGCAGAGTTCGAGGTAATAAATTATGTATTAAAGAGTTTTCTTAAAACCAATATACTACAATTATTATTTTTAAGACAAAAGGTTTTGTTTTGTAACGTTCTGACATTTCTTTCAGGATAATATTCAAAAGATGATGTTGCAAAGGGAGGTGAAGGAAGGCCAACCTCAAGTGGATATTCTTGAGCTGTACCGGCTTCGCAGGCAGCTGATTTTTCAGTCATATATGTGGGATCACCGTTTGATTAATGCATCAAGTTTATCTAAGATTGAGTGTAGTGATGAAAATGAGAAAGTACCCTTGGCTAAGAGCCAGACCCTCCCCGAGATGAATGCTGGGACTAACTCTCTTCTTTCTGGCTCAGAGGTTGATCAGAATCCTGATGGTGGTTCTACCGATGACACTAAGGTTCAGAAGGAAGCGGATACGAATTTAGATATGAATCCGGAAAAGGAAGATGGTGGAGAAGTCTCTCCCAGCAAGACCTTACCTGATAGTTCTGAACCTCTGGAAAGTAAACTCGATGTTCGCAGGACACAGTCTGATGGCGAGATAGTTACGAAAAATCTATCAGCTACTCTTGATGCAGCATGGATAGGCGAGCGTCAGACATCAGGGGAGATTCCAACCAATACTAAGATCTTGCTTCCTCCTTCAAACTCTTCAACTTTCCCTCCAATAGATCTCCCAGAACAGCAAAACGAATTCAAGGTGGCGTATCCAGTTTCACCTGCTCTACCGAGTAAAGATTATGAGAGCTCAGAAGATTCTGTAAGCTGGTTAGGTGTGCCATTCCTCAATTTCTACCGCTCCATCAACAAGAATTTTTTGCTTAGCTCTCAGAAGCTCGATACATTTGGAGAGCATAGCCCTGTCTATATTTCATCTTTTAGAGAGGCAGAGCTTCGAGGTGGACCAAGGCTACTTCTTCCCGTAGGCATCAATGATATTGTTGTTCCGGTGTATGATGATGAACCCACAAGTATGATCGCATACGCCTTGACGTCACCAGAGTATCAACGTCAAATTTCTGTTGAAGGGGAATCTCTAGTTTCGTATACTTCTGAACTGAACATCCCTCGCCCAGTTGATGACACCATTTTTGACCCTAGCAGAAGCACAAGTTCGGTGGATGAGAATATACTCTCAATGTCCTCATCTCGCAGTCTGGACCCGCTCTCATATACAAAAGCGTTACATGCTCGAGTCTCATACGGAGAAGACGGCACTCTTGGAAAAGTGAAGTACACGGTTACTTGTTACTATGCAAAACGGTTTGAGGCCTTGAGAGGTATATGTATCCCTTCGGAACTTGAGTATATAAGGTCTCTTAGCCGGTGTAAGAAATGGGGAGCTCAAGGTGGGAAGAGCAATGTCTTCTTTGCTAAAACCCTTGACGATCGTTTCATCATCAAGCAAGTCACCAAGACAGAACTTGAATCGTTCATCAAGTTTGCACCTGCTTACTTCAAGTATTTATCCGAGTCTATCAGCACGAAAAGTCCAACTTGTTTGGCAAAAATCTTGGGAATCTATCAGGTACTAACTGTTAATTTGAGAGAGAGATTTTTTCTGGTCAGGTTTGATTCATTCTTGATGAGAGTATATATTTGTGTTTATAGGTCGCAACAAAGCAACTTAAGAGCGGGAAAGAAACAAAGATGGATGTTCTGATAATGGAGAATCTTCTCTTTGGAAGAACTGTGAAGCGGCTTTATGACCTCAAAGGATCATCCCGGGCGCGATACAACCCTGACGCTAGTGGGAGCAACAAGGTCTTGTTGGATCAGAACTTGATTGAAGCAATGCCAACTTCTCCCATTTTCGTTGGTAACAAAGCTAAACGATTGTTGGAAAGAGCTGTCTGGAACGATACCGCTTTTCTTGCAGTGAGTTTTACTCTGTTGCAAATCATTTACTCATGTAAATTTTATAAACGTGTATGTATTTTGTTTGTGTTTGCAGTTGGGTGATGTGATGGATTACTCGTTGCTAGTAGGCGTAGATGAAGAAAAGAACGAGTTAGTTCTCGGGATTATCGACTTCTTGAGGCAGTACACATGGGACAAACATCTAGAGTCTTGGGTGAAATTTACGGGAATCTTAGGAGGACCAAAGAATGAAGCACCAACGGTTATCTCTCCAAAGCAATACAAGAGAAGATTCAGAAAGGCCATGACGACTTACTTCCTCATGGTTCCTGATCAATGGTCTCCGCCTAATGTCATTGCTAATAACTCCAGGTCTGATCAACCTGAAGAAACCTCTCAAGCCGGTACACAAGCAGAGTGATACATGAATCCTCATAATATCAAAGTTTTTTTTGTCTTGTATAGAAATTGGTTTTTGTGCATTGGTTAGTGCATTTAGGAGCACTATTCTTCGGTTATGAGTCTTCCTTCATTGGTTTCTCTCTTGTAGAGTTGGGATTGTCTAAGTTATCATCAGAAAGGTGTGAGATTATTTCAATTTTTATACTGTAAAGAATGACATTTTCTTGTGTATATGAGATTCTTTTCATATATGTTTTGATGCTGGACACATTCATGTTTATGTTCTTACAAAAGAGAAACAAGAAGAATCAAATTGTTACTTCTCTCACAGCCATTTTTTGTACGTTTTTATCCAAGAGGCCTTAGAAAAAAAAAAGATTTAAAAGGAAGCAAAGCTGCTCCATTTGATCATCATTGGCTCATGTTGTGAAGTAGTTTCAAGTCTTTGACCGTCATGCTTTTCTGCAATCTCTTGTATTACCTGATCCAAACACAAAAACCAGTTGTCAAAAATTATAGTTTGCGAATTGGTTCTCAAAATTCAAGACCCACTTCTAGACAATATAGAAGAAAGGAATTTACAGTGTTCTTGTGGGAGTATCTTAAAGGCCGAGGCTGTGAAACTGTGACTTGCTTGACTTTAACTTTAACTTGACTCTATTGAAGCATCAAAGTGTTTGATCTTACTGTCTTTGGAACAAAACATGGTGTTTGCAGAGGAAGACACCGTTTACTTGAATATGCCATAGGCTCTGTGTTTTTTCCTTTTCAGATGAAAGTTTGATCTCTTCTTTTTGGGACAAAATGTTTGGTTTATAGGTCTCAGGAGCTTGATAAAACGACAAACAAAAACTTATGAACTATGATGATTGGTTGAATCTTAGTTTAATTATTTTGAAAAGATTTTATAGTTTAAATAGACACAAGATGCATATACTTTAGTAGCTGATAAGACCGGTCACTTTATTAACAAGTTCATAGGGTGTAATAGTAAAAAGGAATAAAATGTGGAAATGAGCGTAACTCTTTTCCTCCACAAAACCATGAGGAACAAAAGCAAAATAATTTTCTCTTTGTTGAATAGTAATCAGCGTAAGATTATTAAAAAATTATTAAATTTTGTTTCACCCTGATTGGTAGAATTTCAGCTGGAAGTAGAGTGAATGTTTTTCATCAATAATATTATTGCTAGTTGTGTTATTCAGTCACACCCATAGCGTCTTTGTCGTGGGGGTCATTACTCTCAGATTCTTCTTTTGTTTCCTAGTGATTCGTTTTTCTTCTTACTTTTTATCTAATGAAAGGTTGGCCATGCTGTGGACAAAGGGGAAAATCGTGTGTGTTTTTTCTGTGTTATTACTCAATCAAAGTGTTCCCTTATATAGGGGTTACAAGGAATAGATAAAGGAAAGAGTACAAATCATTATCCTAAAGGAAAAAGGAAAAACCTCTTAAAGATAAACATGAAGAGAAAATGAAATTATCCTATGTCTAACGTCGGCCACTCTCTCTCCCTTTGGGCCGCCGACTCTCTCTCTCTCTCCATGGGCCACGGTTTGGCCAGTTGGTTACTAGCAATCCACATTGTTCATAACACTCCCCCTTGGATGC
>NC_027750.1:25691685-25692390 GCF_000695525.1 Brassica oleracea var. oleracea
CAAGATACTTTATAATGCTTGGGGATTCATATCCTACGTATATTCCCATCCTCCTCTGCGGTCCCATTTTAGTTCTCTGTGGTGGAGCAATTGGAACGTAGACGGCACATCCAAATGTTTTGATGTGTGACACGTCTGGCTCATGACCCATAAGTAGTTGGGATGGTGAATATCTATGCTCACTAGATGGCCTGATGCGAATCAGTTCTGTTCCATGTAAAACCGCATGTCCCCATGCTGATACCGGAAGTTGAGACTTCATAAGCAATGGACGGGCTATCAGCTGGATACGTTTAATGAAGGATTCGGCCAAGCCGTTCTGTGTATGGACATGTGCCACGGAGTGTTCTAATTTTACTCCCATGGACATACAATATTCATTAAACGCCTGGGACGTGAATTCACCAACATTGTCTAGACGTATAGTCTTAAGAGGAAAGTCTGGAAAATGTGCTCTCAGCCTTATCATCTGAGCAAGCAGCCGTGCAAAGGCTAGGTTCCGAGTGGATAGTAGACATTCATGCGACCATCTGGTCGATGCATCAATGAGGACCATGAAGTATCTAAACGTCCCACAAGGTGGGTGTATTGGTCCACATATATCTCCTTGGATCCTTTCCAGAAAATTTACCTTGGCTGGTGATGGCCTAGTTATAATTAACCTTGGCTGGTGATGGCCTAGTTATGAGTTTCCCTTGTGCACAT
>NC_027750.1:25692617-25693019 GCF_000695525.1 Brassica oleracea var. oleracea
ATTCTTTAATTCCTTCTTCCCATGTTTCAAGGTGGAAACCATTCAATCTTATATCCTTGAAACTCAATAAGCTTCTTCTAGAGCTTGGAGAATATAAGGCGGTTCTGATCTCTAGGTGAGTGCCCTTGGGCATCAACACATAGGCTTGGCCGTGACCTTCAATCAGGCTAGCCTCACCCGCCATAGTTTGTACCTTTGCACTTTGCATTTTGAGATTCATAAAGTACCTTTTGTCTCTAAGTATTGTATGACTTGTGCCACTATCCACCACAAGTATACTCATCTCATCATCATTTCTATAAATAAAATTTTCTAAACTTTAGATACTTTATCAGATCTTTAAAAACTCTTATCATTATAAATGTCATTACATAAAATAAAAACACCAAATCAAAGACATAA
>NC_027750.1:25693214-25699100 GCF_000695525.1 Brassica oleracea var. oleracea
CACAAGTTTTTTGGAGTTCTGCAGTTCTTGGCCCAATGGTTGTCCATCCCGCATCTGTGACATAATGACTTGGACGTGTAAGATGGTTTGGATATGCCACCTCGTCCACGGCCATAACTCCCTCGGCCCCGACCGTAATTGGAACCACGACCACGGTTATTGTGGTTTCCTTTTTGGCTGGTTGAGTAGTTGTCTTGACCGTTATGATTGTCACGCCTACGCCCCCTGTACCCACCACGGCTATTGCCGTATGGTTTCCTGTTGTCTTGGGTGTAGTAGGTCTCTTTGGGATCTTTCTTTTCAACCTCATGGGCTTCGGGTAATGGTGCTGTCTCGGCAGGTCTGGCTCCACTATTCTTCATAAGGAGCTCATTGTTTGCCTCGGCCAAGAGTAGACATGAGATCAGATCAGTATATGTGGCAAAACCTTTTGTTCTATATTGCTGTTGCAACACAGAATTCGACTGATTGAAAGTCGTATAGGTCTTTTCAAGCATCATCACATCGGACACTTCTTCACCACACAGCTTTAGTATTGAGACGATTTTGAATAAGGCCGAGTTGTACTCATCCACGGACTTGAAGTCCATGAATCTGAGGTGCATCCAATCGTGCCTTGCCTTTGGAAGCAACACCATCTTTTGGTGATCATATCTGTGCCTTAAAGCATTCCAAAGATCCAATGGATTCTCAATCGTCATGTACTGATCCTTAAGACCTTCAATGAGATGATGGCGCATATAACATATGGCCCTGTATCTATTCTTTTCATTCTCATTGCTGTCCTCGATGATAGTATCACCGAGTCCCTTGGATTTTAGACTAATCCTTGTGTCTAGCGCCCACTGCAAGTAATTGTCTCCGGAGAGATTCAGGGCTGCATAGTCTCTGTTTGCTATTTTCGACATCTGATCCACATTATCATATAAGACATTAGATTCACAATGGGATCACGTGGCCGCATGATATAAGCAAGCTCGGCCACAACACGTCTTATGCATTTATGATTTTCAAACAATTCTAATTCGACCATGGTGCTATCAAGCAAGCCGCACGGCTATATGATCAATCAATGGGTTCGGTTATGCAATTCTAAATTTACCATGGTGCGATCAATCCTAAAATCAATTCTACATGTACTAGGATGATTAATGCCACACGGCCATATGAGTTTTAATGCAATCAGATTCGTGTGCTATCAATCATGAGCCACACGTCTCTTATAGGTTTACTAATGCAATCAACCTAAGCTCGTGTGATCTATATGCTGGCCGATCCTGTTTCAATCAGTTATGGATGCAATTTCATGTTCGGATTCATGTGAAACGATTTCAACTCTTATAATGCCTAGGGTTTTCAATCTCTTAAGTTCTATCAATTTATGTTTAAGGTTTCAAGGCCTTAAGTATTTGTATACACAGTTAGATTAATTCAAGCAATCTAATCAATCCTAAACCTCAAATCAAATAAGATATCAAACAAGCAAGATCAATCTTAAAATCGAACACTAGCTTCTTTTAGGGTTTAGGGTTTTCGATTCCTTGATTAGGGTTTGTCATGTTTCAGATTTAATCAATCAACATACAATCAAGTTCTAATTGGAATCATATATGTTTCTAGTTCTTAAGACTTGTCGATTTTAATCTTATGGTTTCTTTTAGGGTTTCATCAAGACATTGTTTCCATAATGATGGAATTAGGGTTCTTATTGTTCTAGGTTCTCAGATTATGTTTATACCTTTGTTTCGTAGGGGATTTAGAACCGGACCACCTGAGAATGGATGAGACTTCGAGCTGAGATGATCGGACGCTTGCTGCCTCCTATCGGGTCGCGGATGGGGTCGATCGCGGGCTGGAGGCGTCTCGGCTGCGAGCTGTTCGGGGATCGGATCGTCTCGGGTTGGTCGCGGACTTCGGGTTCGATCGCGAGCTGGATGGCGGTTCTTCAGATCTGGAACGTGATCTGAGAAGCTTTTTAGGGTTCAAGATGGATCTCCTGAGTTCTTGGATGAACAAGATTAGGATTAGGGTTTTGGTTTTAAGTCGCCGGGTTAGGCTTTTAGGTTTCGATTTTGGTCTCAGGGTTCAGAGGCTATCGTGCTGATAACGTGTTGTGGACAAAGGGGAAAATCGTGTGTGTCTTTTTCTGTGTTATTACTCAATCAAAGTGTTCCCTTATATAGGGGTTACAAGGAATAGATAAAGGAAAGAGTACAAATCATTATCCTAAAGG
Organism: Brassica oleracea var. oleracea; assembly: GCF_000695525.1. Taxonomy (NCBI): domain Eukaryota; kingdom Viridiplantae; phylum Streptophyta; class Magnoliopsida; order Brassicales; family Brassicaceae; genus Brassica; species Brassica oleracea. The sequence continues at coordinate 25,695,448 of NC_027750.1, forward strand.
AAAAAGGAAAAACCTCTTAAAGATAAACATGAAGAGAAAAGGAAATTATCCTATGTCTAAGGTCGGCTACTCTCTCTCCCTTTGGGCCGCTGACTCTCTCTCTCCATGGGCCATGGTTTGGCCATTTGGTTACTAGCAATCCACATTGTTCATAACAGGCCAGTCAATTTTTTTCTGTAATCGAACGGCATCGGAATTTTTTTCACCATATCTCTCACTAGTTATATTAGTATTTAATTTGTGAGAGATTCATGTTGAATATTCTAAATGCAAATAATATAGTATTGTTAGCTAAGATAATACTACTACTAATTGATTATTCGGTACTTTAGTTTATGAAAGATTAAATTAAAATTATAACTTAATATTTGTTGTCTCTGATTAAGGGGATATGAGGTTATATACGTCACTAAAGCTTTTTTTCTAGATCTTCGTCCACTTATATTATCGTGTAGTGATTGACGTACGAACTCCAAATTTTATATAAGCATGTGCTTGTTAGGCCACCTCACCACCAACTCAAATCACCTATTATATAACGAAACCATTTTTCAGCCTCAAGTCCACAATCAGGTCTGCACATTCCAAATCAGAGATTTTGTTAAACGCCAGTTTTGCACTAAGAGGAATCCCAATCTTTCCAAGATATGTGAGGAAGAAGAATTTATTGTGATGGTTTAATATTAACTCTAATTATAGTGTTTGTGAACAAATCTTAACATCCATTAGAAAAAAGAAAAAAATTTGTTATATGTCGAAACATGAGAAGCTGTAATCACCTGATTTGAAAGTGAAATAATTTTCTTGTCACAACTCCTATGAGATTTATTCAATTTCGTAGTGATTCTCCACTGATTTATGTTTCCAAATTAAGCTTCGTACATCTTGATTCATCTTGGTTTGATTAGAATGACAAAGAAATTGTCATATATCCAAACAAGATAAGCCGGAACCACTTGATTTTAAAGTGAGATAAATTCTTCACCACAATTCCTATGAAATGTATTCAACTTCGTGGTGATTCTCCACTGATTTATGTTTCAGAATCAAGCTTCTAACATCTTGGTTTATCCTGGTTTGATTTGAATGACGAAGAAATGATCATATGTCCAAACATGATAAACTGGAATCACCTCATTTTTTTTTACAACAATCACCTGATTTGAAAGTGAGGTAACTTCTCGTCACAACTCCTATGAGATTTATTCAACTTCCACTACAAAAAATCAGGTGTCTGGAATCATTTATTTTAAATATTTACATCAATTATAAATGATATAAGTTAATTTTATATCACTTATATAAATGACTCGGAAAGTGGTGATACAAATAATTTACATCAATTTTTGTATATTTGCATCATTTATTATAATTGATATTAATATGTGTCATTTGCCAAAATTGATGTTAACTTTTGAAACATTTAATATAAATGATGTAATTATTTGCCATAACTTTTATAATTAATTTTTGAATATTAATATCAGTTACATAATTATAAAAAAATGATTAATAATAAATTATTAAACCATATAATTATTTGTTCAGTAATTAATTAAATTAATTAATTAATATTTTATAGCATAAATATTTTAAAATATTTATTATTAAGATTTCCTTAACAGAAATAAATTTCAAAATACTTTCGAGAAAATTTGTATTATACCATCACGATAAAAAAAAGTAATTGTCATATACAGAAATGAAAACAAAATCAGAAACACAAATCAATCAACATAATATCAATCATCATTCTTGTCCTTCATTCATCTGGTTATATCTCTTCCACTTGAAAAAATAAGGATTGTAAAATCCCAATGGATATCCTTCGAATATCATACTTGAATACATTTCCAACCTAAAGAAAATAAATCTCGTGGTGATTCTCCCAATAAATATCCTTTGAATATCATCACACTTGAATTCATAGTGATTCTCCACTGAGTTTCCAAATCAGAATCTGTGGAGAATCACCACAAAGTTGAATAAATCTCGTAGGAGTTGTGACAAAGAAGTTATCTCACTTTCAAATCAAATGATTTCAGCTTATCATGTTTGGACATATGACAGTTTTTTCATTTTTCTAATCAAACCAAGATGAATCAAGATGTAAGAAGCTTGAAAATAAAAAGTTAATGAGATCAAGATCTTTTGTAGCCATGACCATACCTTATGTATTGTTCCTTTTCTTTCTCTTTTATTTTTTTCACTAGTTTTTATCTTTAGACATTATAAAATAAATAAATAAAATATGCAAAAAGTAAGTAAAGAATAAGCAAAATTAAGTAAAAATATATAAAAATAAATGATAAGCTATATATTAAAAGACAAGTTTTGCTTTAGAAATACATTTAATTGATCAAATTTACAATCCATGTTGTTAAAATTGATATATTTTTGTTATCATTGGGATATATTTTTACAAATACTTTTTAACATATTTTCGTAAATACTTTAATGCATTTTAGATGCATATTGACAACATGTAGATTAGACAAATATCATTTATTATATGCATTTTGTATAACTAATAGTGTCCTGTTAGTGAATTATTAGCTCACCTAATTTATACATATTTATTGGACATACAGTATAAATTTTGAAATGAGATGAAATCAAACTTATCCGGACTATGTTATATAAAATTTAATTCATATATGTATATATATATATTGTATATATTGTTAACATAGAAAAGAAAAAGTATGTACAAATTAAACCGGATGAACCAACTTACACATGAAGAAAAATGTGTGCGTTAATTTAGTAGGTGACGACAGGTTCCTTGTCACCTATTTTTACGGGCAGAGCCGTGTTTCTTTTATGTAAAAAAAAACTTTGGCTTAGGACATCACTTTAAAAAATAACATCTTAATTAATTAATTACTAATTTTAACTAATAAAAATATTTATATAGGCTTAAGTTTAAGATTTCCAAAAAGTCAAATATTGGCCATAATTAAAAGAAGTTTATTAATCCATTATTGACTTACTAATGAAAATAATGATAAAATACTCTATTTTTTTTATATTACAAAAAAAATTAGGGCATCAGAAGTAGCCTTAGAACATAACACTAGTGTCGACTAACCGTCTTTTTCTACTACGATCACTTTTAGAAATTAAATATTTCTTATTGACAAAGCTTTTCATCTCTCTTGTGTTCTCATAAATCATTATAATTAAGCTAATATTCTTCTTCTTTCCAATTATTTTGTTATTTACTTGAATATTTTTATATGGTTTTCCAAAACATGAATAATTATCATAATCTTACATGTTGATAGAAAGATGTCAGTTTTGATTACATTTAAAACTGAAACTGGTAAAATCTTATACTTAATTGGAATATGTCACACAAAAATTAAGTCATTTGGTAATCTTATCTATTGAAAAAGAAATTTTTTAGAAATACTGATTTTGAAAGTCTAGTCAATGAGTTTGTAGAAAAGAAATAAAGAAAATATTGTTTAAAAATATTATTTCGTTTGTGTTTTTATTGTAACAATAATATTTCTAAGACTTTGTAGTTAATTGCTTTTAGCAAAATATGATACACCTTTCTTGTATTGTAATTTGTAACATATTTTTTTTTTGTCATCAATTTGTAACATATTAAGTATTGAATTCGCACATGCATTTATCAACCCCCC
>NC_027750.1:25699495-25702760 GCF_000695525.1 Brassica oleracea var. oleracea
CTCTTTGTTGAATTTCAATAAACTTCATATGACATAATAAAACAACACTTTAATAATATAAATGCAAAGAATAAGGTTACGACATAATGAAAAACAAAACAAACTTTGGTTTATCAAAAGAAACTTGGCTGATACGGCACACCCATCGCAGGTAACCAATCTTCTTCATTGATAAAGGCATCAACTGTAAACCTCCCTGCCTCTGCAGCAGACATAGTGGGCTTGTACCCGGCCCAGTTAACTCTCTTGGTCACACCCGCTCCAGGACCCGAATTTTTATACTCTCCATAGAGTATAGTCGACGGCGGGTCGACCCCTGCATCCCACCTCATCCACCCGGCGGCCCCCACGAGCGCTCCAATCTCCGACTGCATAAACACCGTAGTGGAGTACGGTTTCCACGGACGGCCGAGATACGTCGCAGCGGTTACGTTTCCGTTGGCCGTGATTGTGCATCCCTGTATCACGGTACCAGAGTGCAGATTCTCTTCCTTTTTGCCCTGGGCGGTGATTGTGTTGTACTGCTTAGGAAGCGGCTGACGCGGTCGGATGTTGCAGCCCTGGAAGACAACGGCGGCGCTTCCAAAAATGAAGTCGACTGTTCCGGTGACGTCGCAGTCGCGGTAGAACTGACGCTTGGCTTGAGGGTAGAGAGTGTCTTGGTAACCGTCGAATGAGCATTGGTAGTAGACTGAATGGTCGGAACCTGATCGGAATGCCACCGCCTGGCCTTTCTCCGGTCCGGCGGTGTTTATAATTCCGATGTCCTTCATAATGAAGCCGCTCCCTAGAACACCTGCATGAAGTGAATCGTAAAAAAGTGGTGAAGTAACAATATACTTCCATTTATTGTTTCATAATAGTATAAAATGTTTATAAGAAACACAAAGATTAATAAATTTATTTTACAGTACAAATATTACTAAAAATATAAAATAAAATAAGTCAACCAATCATCACAAAATGTAAAATATAATTAATAAAATCATTTTCAATAAAAGTTAAAATTAAAAATATTTTACATTCTGAAATATTCAGAACTTTCTAAAAAATCATACATGATATTATGAAATGGAGAAAGTAATAATTATTATTGGTTTTCAATTATATATCTAACTTTTCGAAGAATTCTTAAAACCCTAGTTTGTTTTAAATCAGTTTGGACCGGATCTAATGTGGTTCAGAAACACAAATCAAGTATAATTGATACAAAGCTAAAATAGCAAAATGAAAAGCCTAAGATTTGGTTTGGATTAGTGTGGAATCAATTGGTTCGGTTAACATGCGCATCTAATGAATTTACGTATAGAATAATAAGTTTCTAAATAAACAGTTGACCTAAAGGCTAAAACCATGCAGTATCTACTGTAACGAGAGTAGTATAATAAGTAAGACGGAGTAGTTACCTAACGTAGCCGTATAGTAGGTTTTAATCCCGTCGACGCCGTAGTTCTTGCTACCGGAAATAATCGTCTTGGACTTGCCGTCGCCGTAGATCATAACATTCCACATGTTCTTATCCATAAAAACATTCTCCACATATGTACCAGCTTTCACGTATATAACAAACGTTGCGTTCGACTTCTTAGGGATCTTCACCACCGCCTCGTTAACCGTCCACACGTCACCGGATCCATCAGCCGCCACAATCACGTTAGGCTTTACACTCTTCGCCGAAAGTAACCACCGCGTCCTAGGGCTCACCCAAGATGGGAACGAGTTTGAACTCAGTAGCCGTCTCCTGTGAACCGGGACACCAAAGTCGCTCAAGGTAGAGAGGATCTTAGCCACGATGGCTAGACTGTTGCTGGTGAACTCGGTGGAGTTTTTCATAGCGGATGTAAGGTTCTTCGAGACTATGGAGGTCTTGGACTCTGACTGGTTAGGGCTGATCTCAGCGAGGGTGTCGAAACATGTCTCGTAGTACGTTATGGCTGCGGTGAGCCACGTCTTGAGATCTTCTATCTTACCAGAGTTCAAGATGTTCTTACCGTCTCTAACCTCCATGGAGGAGACAGTATCGTTGACACTATCCATCGCCACGTCTAGCATCTCACCACAAACACGAAGGGCTGATTTGATCCCCTCATCGTCAGTCTCTTCCGCTAGCTTCTTCGGCAAGTCGGAGATCGAAGCGAGCTCGTCGACCACCACCTTCAGGGACAGCCTGAAGATAACCACCGGATCCGTCGTGTTGGACGATGGAATCTTCGAGATGCTTGAGATACAAGCATCAGGGAACCGTGTGACGCTGCACACGCTCTTGAGCGAAGCAGCTGGAGTCAACTCGGGAGTAGAGCTAGGGGACGAGCCATGTGGATCGTTTCTCTGGCTACGAGCAACGGCGACGGCAGCGCCGATGATAACACTGAGGAAAACCACGACGGAGGCTACCACAATAAACAAACGTTTGTACGCCTTTTTCTTCAAGGCCATTTCTTGAGCTTCATCATCTACTTTGAAGTATCCTTTGGCTGAGTTTGGAGTATCCATACAAACCAATATCAAACGTTTCTAGGGTTTTTGGTTCGTTTGTGTGTGTTTAATTGATTAAGTGATGATGCAGCTTTATAGTAGTGGTGGAATGTGAATATTTCTCTGACTCTATGCGTAAATTCCTTTTTAAGGAAATGATGATTCATTGTATGCTGTCACGAATTAACTCAAATCTATCTTCATTAGATAGTTTCCTTATTCAGTTTTACCATATCTTAAATTGAATATTGTATATTCAATGCAAAATATTCTACCAAAGCTGGCAGATAGGAGAAAGTCGATTTAGTATATTTAACATATTGGTCGATCGGTATTATTGTATAAGAAAGGTTAAAATATTGAATTCTCAATTAAAACAAGTAAGTGTTATGAGCCGCATATATTGAAAATTATAAAGGATGTGAGGCCCGTTGCACTATTTGGACAGTGAATTTCTTTTCTATATAAACGATCGTTTCGATCGATTGTAAACACACCATTCCTTCTCCTTCTAATAACACATCCTCTCTTATTATCAGTGTTATCTTCTCATACGAGTATAAAATTTAGCCCTTATTTAAATTTCCTCGATACAATAAAATTCTAGTTTTTTTATAACACGTTATCAGCACGATCACTCTGCGATTCGGTAAAATTTATTTGTATCATTTATACCATGTTATAATGGTCGGTATACCGCCTCTACTATTATTTATATCATATTATAATGGCCGGAACACCGCCTATATTATTTACTATTAATTTAATTTATTTATTGGTCGGCCGAGCC
>NC_027750.1:25706255-25715137 GCF_000695525.1 Brassica oleracea var. oleracea
TTCACAAAATCACTTCCGACTTCGATATTCAGAAAACATGTTCGTAACATTGGAATGCATCATCAGAAGGATTTATGACTGCTCATTCGAGGGGGAGCTTACGTAGTTGTACTCTTTTTACCTTACTATGGTTTTTCCCATTGGGTTTTCCTAGAAAGGTTTTTAACGAGGCAACGAAGACGTTAAGCGAGAGTGGATAGTGACACCGGTCCCCAAGGGGGAGTGTTATGAGCCGCATATGTTGAAAATTATAAAGGATGTGGGGTCCGTTGCACTATTTGCACAGTGAATTTCTTTTCTATATAAACGATCGTTTCGATCGATTGTAAACACATCATTCCTTCTCCTTCTAATAACACATCCTCTCTTATTATCAGTGTTATCTTCTCCTACGGGTATAAAATTTAGCCCTTATTTAAATTTCCTCGATACAATAAAATTCTAGTTTTTTATAACAGTAAGGAGTTTTTCAAACTTCAAAGCCTAATGATCTTTTTCTGTTTCTTAATCGATGTCAATTAATTATTTGTGGTTACTTATCGTGTGCTGTTTGGATTTTAATTGGCGGAAACGTCTACACAATATTTTGGTTATTTTTGTCTGATTGAACATTTTATTGAATGCTTATGTTATGTCATGAATTTATTTAAGATCTATTCTAATATTTGTTATTAAGTCTTACTCTTTTTAGTATTTTCACAATATGGAAACTTTAAATGTTTGGGATAATAACTTAATGGTATATAGTTAATGAGATAGTGTGTTGATTTTACATTAACTAGAGCCGGTGTCCGCGCTTTGCGCGGATTAGATGTTTAATTAAAGTACCAGTAAATTAAAATTGGGAGTTTCTTGTTTCTGAGAAGTCTTTTTTTTTAGAACGTCAAGACGGTGGAAGCGCGTCATCTGTTTCTTATTTTTAAACTAAAGTAAGTCAAAACTGGACGCTCATGGAGAGGCTGGTCATCAACCAGCTTAAGGTGGCCAACAACATCTACAACACACAGTCAAACGGTTAGAAACAATGTATTAATAAGCTATACGGGTTTAAATTTATAAAACAAACAGATGGTTAATAAGTCCGGGATGTTGTATAAATTTGAACTTGATAAGAAATCATCTAATCCTTACCGTGAAGATCCCCTCTGAGATCGTGGCTGGCTTCAAAATCTGAAAAGGAATGGATTCTGAAGCGCTCAGTCAAAATGCCTTCAATGTTTTCTTCAACTTTCTTCAGGACAGAGGCGTGTGAAATGCATATTACCAGCTTCTGGCAACATGGTACATCACCTTGCTGTTGGATGCATAGAAGTTTGTCAGTGTGTAGATGCTCCCACGCTCGAGATTTTTCTCATATTGGTTGCACCGGTTCTGATCGATGAACCCCTGAGCCAAAGTACCCTACACAACAGAGAGACAATATTTTTTTGTTACTTATAAGTGTTACAATAGAAAGATATATGGTTACAAAACAAACTTTTCAGTTCTATCACAGCACCCTCGAGTAATCCTCTCAAACAAAAATAATGTTTCTCTCAAAATCACTACTATCATAGATCACTACTAAGCCAACAAAGTATCTGAACGTAGAGTTTTAATTAAAACAAACTTTTCAATTCTCGTTTTAATCCAATCTCTATCACAGCATTCTAATCCGCTCAAACAAACAAAGCTAGGGTTAATAGATCACTACTAAGGCAATAAAGTATCTGAATGTAGAGTTTTAATTAAAACAAACTTTTCAATTCTTGAAACACTTCAATCTCTATCACAACACTCTGATCCGCTCAAACAAATAAAGCAAAGGTTTATTTCAAAGTTACGCTTTTTAATACAATCTTTATCACATCACTCTAACCGCTCAAACAAATATATCAAATGTTTTTTATAAGGCAATAAAACAAACCTCTCAATTCTCGTTTTAATCCAATTTCTATCACAGAATCGTACAAACAAATAAAGCAAGGGTTTTTTCAAAGTTAAGCTTTTTAATCCAATCCCTATCACAGCACTCTTCTCCGCTAAAACAAATAAAGTAAGTATTTTTTTTTTCAAAGCAACGCTAATATACCTCTTCGTCGATCATAAGCATCTCAATCCCAAGAAGGATGCCAGGTCCTCCTTTCACATTCTTGTGAGCTTCCCAGTGATGAAGAAGCCTAAACTGCATGGTAGAATCTCCTGGCCCTGGTGAAACATGTCAGAAGGTATGGATTTTTTCGATCTGAGGAAAGAGTGATGTGGAAAGATGTATAAATAGTCTGAGAAGAAGAGAACACAAAGAGATAGATATCATCGAGCCGGAGGAGAGATGTGGAGGGTCAATAGTCATCTTGATTAGAGGATTTATGGCAGACGACTAAGTAGCCCAGGGACCGGGACGGGGACCGGAAACCGGGAGGAGAACGGGGACGGAAAACGTCAAACTTAAAATTCATAGATACGGTTACGGCATATATATATATAAAATACCTATACATCAAATAATTGAAACCTCCTACATAAGATTTAAACCGTTTTTAAAACAGTTAGAAAACAATAGAATAAACTAATAATAGTTATATGACCAATACGAAAATAAACAATCAAACATATATATATATATATATGTGTGTGTCAATTGTCCTAAGCTAAACATAAAAGTAACAGAAAATCTATAGTATTAGTATAAACAAATTCAGATGGTTAAATATTGTTTTTGAGAAAATTTCAAAAAACACGTTAGATCACTTGGTTAACAGTTGTAGACTATAATTTTTGGGTTCGACTTTTTTTGTTCGTATAAATGAAGGTTAAAATGGTCATTGACATTTACCCTTCATTTTCTCTACACGATCTGAAACTTAGGGTATGACTGGTTTTCCCGCTACCACCCGCAAACGCAGCTTTTGCGGTTGGTAGCGGTTGTTGGCGTTTTACAACAATCGCTCAAACCGCTCCAAATCGCTATAAACCTCATAAATTCAAAAGCTGGTTTCAGCTAGCGTTTGCGGTTGCGGGCGGTTGCGGGAGGATAATTTTTTTTTTTCTAAAACAATTTAAATACAAAAATAAAAATATTCAATAAAAAATTTAAATTAGAATTATAAAAATACTAAAATATATCTATTATATTTTAATTAATATTATAAAACTTTAAAATGAAAATATTTTCTATAATTTTTAAAAAGTTTAAACTATAACTTTCTAAATATAAATTTTATATTTATTATAATATTATTATTTTTGATATTTTATAATGATATAAAATGTAAATATTGTTAATTTATTATTTAACCGCTGTTGCGTTTGGCAGTTAACTACCAGTCATAAGTATCCTGCAAACGCACCAATTTCTAACCGCAGAACCAGTCGTATAAATCTCTTAAAACCGCTAGAAACCGCAACCACCCGCATCCGCAAGCTCCCGCAGCCGCAACCGCAACCGCTGCGGTTGAACCAGTCAGGCCCTTAATCTATGGCCGCCATAATTTTTCTTACTTGATTTTTTTTTTATAAACTTTTCTTACTTGATTTCTATGGTTCCATCATCTCATTTTAATTTCTTTTAACATGTAAAAGATAAATCTAAAAATTTCTTAATCATATTTCAAGCAAAAAAAAATTATGAACATGGCTTAGAAACATTTCCAAGACGTCTTGGTCGACTAACCAAACCGTCCCCATTTGAGTCCTCTCCGTCCGTACCCGTGCCCGTCCCCGCACCAAACCCAATACGTGAGACGACACTAAGTCGGCGTATCCGTGCAACCTGACGATTGAAGTTCCATCTTGAATGGAGGCGTTATGCTGGAGGCGATGGGGAAAAGGAAGATGTCGGCATCGAGACATCGATACATGGGAGGCTGATTGTGTTTCGCTTAGGGTTACGGGGGAGATAATATTTACTTTGGCCATAATACGTAAGAGGCTGGGCCAGTACATGATTTTTTTTTTTAATATTTGGGCTGAAACCCAGTATGAGATGACATGGCATATTGGTTGGCGAGGAATTTTTTTGCCCATGTGGCACATCTTAGAAGCCTCCAAAATAATCTCTTTTATATAGTAGGATTTTGGGATCATCTTCTTGCAGAATACTACACAAGTTTTGCTGTCTAACTTCTATATATATACCATTTGTTGAAATATCGTGTTCAAAGAATATTTATTTGTAGGGAGGTAATTGCTTCATTTGTCCTCTAAATGATTCAGATTTCCTTTATTGGAGGGTGCATTTTGTCTGCAATACGAATGTGTGATTTCATCGTCTAGAAAGTCAATATATGAATTATAAAAAGTGTTATTACGGATATTTTCCATAAAGTTGGAAACACACAAACTTTGGAAACAAACAAACAAACTCTTATCAAAAAAAAAGTTGGAAACAAACAGCTGTTTAAAAGAGATGGACAAACAGATTAATGCCATAAAAATGAGCTTCATTGAGCATGGCCAACGGTTGCGTTCTACGTTCTACGTAGAGTTCTAAACCAATTAGTAATATAAGAAAAATAAAAATTGCTGAAAAATATTAAAAAAGGTGTCAAGAGTTCTCTGCGCACACTTTTTAAAAACCGTTTTGGAATTTTCTTTGCCAACTCCTCACATGTTACTGGTTTTTTTTCCAACAATTAATAAATTTTTATTATCTAATCAAAATATATTTAAATAACAATATTTTTACGTTTAGTTATGCATTTTGAATTTCTCTCTGTTGGGCGCGTCCGAATATCTAATGTAATTAATGTTTTTTCTCACGCCCCGAAGGCTGACTCATTTAAACGAATCGGGTAACCAACAAATCCATGACCATTAGTTGGATTACTAACAAGTTTTGTTAGTTGACTATCTAACAAGTTCTAAACTCTAATGTTTACGCTAGTATTCGATGATCCGCTCAAAGTACGAAATAACTCAAGTAAATTTACACTTGGGGTATTTATATCTTTTGTAAGAAAACTCATAAATATTGCAAAGGTTTAAAGGAGGGTCACTGGTACCGGTACCTTATAATATACTTATGCATGTATAGCAAGATAGTTTCATCTGTTTTATAGCACACTGTCTAGACATTACGAAAATAAACCAATATGAAGAACAAAATTTCGTTGGCAACAAAAAGTGAATAGAAAGTTCTAAGAGATTTGTCCAAAAAAAGTTCGAAGAGAAAAACACATGGTTTTTTAATCGCGAACGTAAAACATCACCATTATCAATAGGCAACATCTCTTATCTCCCAATTCCATATTCTGAAGGCCCAAAGTTTCCCATTTTCTTATCTCGTTTACAATACTAGGATCTAAGACAAAATTGAAGAATAGATAACGCTAGGAAACAAACAACATTATGATTTATTTTATTAAATCAATAATTATTCGTCCAACAACAACACCATGTAGGAGTAAACAACAATAATATCTCAAAGACCGAGCGGGAAAGGGAAACCGGTCGAAGCTAACCAGCCTCCACCACCAATAAACTGACCAGCCGTATATGGCTCAACTTCAGCAGCATCTGTTATTACCTTAAAGCCATTCCACTTCACTCTATCTCCAGTTCCTGCCCCTGCTCCTGTGTTCGCATACTCTCTGTATGTCAGAGTGTTCAACGCAAACGTCCCGCTCCACTCGAACCACCCTTCGGGTCGGATCACGTCAGAAATATCCGACTTCATTATCACCGTCTGCGAATACTCCTTCCACGGCCGACCAAGATACGTTGGAAAGTTACTTTTCACGGACATTAAATCCGACGTGGCACCAATTCGACAATTCTGGATAACTATCCCGGTGTTTTGGTTAGGGTCAGTCCTTCCTTGGGCCGTGACCATGTTTCTCTGGCCGGAGTTTGGTCGACGGGCGTGGATGTCACAGTCTTGGAGAACGACAGCGGCGTTTCCGAAGAAGAAGTCGACGGTTCCAGCGATGAGACAATTGACGAAGAACTGACGGTTAAAGTGGACGTAGAGAGTGTCTTGGTAAGCTAACATGTCGCATTGGTAGAAGGCGGAGATGTCAGAACCGACACGTAGAGCAACCGCTTGGTACTTCGACGGACCCGCCGTGTTCTGGAAAGTGATGTCACGCGCTAAAAATCTCTCGCCGACGACAGCTAGGTCCCATAAAAGAAAACATCAATTAGTTTAACAGTATCATTAGCTTTTGAGAAGAACACATGTTTCTTTTGCTCAACGGATATAAGCTTTTATTTTCTTATAGAAAATAAAATAATGTCATGCAGACTTTTTTTTTTTTTTGAGCAACGTCATGCGGACTTAAAATGTATATCATAAAGTACTATTAGTACAAGACTACCAGTATATATCCAGAGAGAATATATAGAAAACGATGAAAATAACAATTTTTAAATTGGTTGTTAAAAAAAAGCAATATTTAAATTATTTGAATATCTTAATACTTGAGATATTTTGTGAAATTATCTCAAAACTTGATAATTTGAGATACTTTTACAAAAGTTTCTATACTTTTGATATACTCAAGCAATTTAATCCTGAGATATTTTTTAACTTTGGAAATATTCAAACAATTTAAATATTGTTATTTCATCTTTTTTTTAGATATTTGCATTAGTGGTGCTCTTAAGTGTACTGAGTACTGACACTCTGTGAAATGATGTGACAAATGTAAATAAGGGATACGATCGGATTGAAAAGTCTTTTTGTTTTGAGCAACAATCGGATTGAAAAGTCAAGAGCAATGGAACAAGAAAAAAAAAATAGGAAAGAGAAAAAGTAATCAAAGTAAATGCTCTCTTCACGAGTGGATGGAGCCATAAACCCCATCAACATTATATGACCTGGCAAAGCATATGAAATAAAGCCAAGAAAACCGATAGATTGAGACTTGCACATGATGCAGACCTAACCAACTTTTTTGTTTGATGACGGTCATTCAAATTCAAATTTAGTCTTATGCGTTACTAAGCTAGGTCTGAGAATCACCTGTAGTAGTGGATAATAAGGCATCCTGACGCTAAAAAAAACTCTAAGGAGTTTCTCAAAATATATTGGGAACCGATTTTCTCTTCCTTTTACTTAATTTTTCATTTTTGTTTATTATTTTATTTTTCATTAACTCCGGTATCTTAGCTGAGTGTTCTTAACTCATGATTTGACATTTTTTTTTACACTCTTCGGCTAAGAGACAATTTTTATATCTCTTATTTAAGAGACGGTTGTTAGTTTTTCTTAGTTAAAATCTTAAAAAAGCTAAAAACCGTCTTTTAAACGAAGCTAAGAACTCAAGTTAAGAGATTCAGGTTAATCATGGTCTTATAAACTACACTGGTCTACTTAACGCGAGAATAATTTCACCATAATAAATGCCGCACCGTGCAAAATTACTATTATAATCTTAAAAAAAAAAACTAATAGCTAAAATTGCTTACCAACGGTGGCAGAGTGAAAGGTGGTGCTACCGTCGACGACGTTTCTACTTGCGGTGATAATAGTTGTTGTCCGACCATCTCCCATAAACATTATATTCTTTTTCTTCTTGGCCACTTCCACATTCTCTCTATAAACTCCGGCTTTTATATGTATTACATACCTCTTATTACTATTCTCCGAGGCCGCCGCAACCGCAGCCGCCACAGTGGTGAATGTACCGCTACCATCAGCCGCCACGGTAGCATCAGCTTCCACTGTAGACCCTTGAAGAAGCCCCCTATCTCCTGCGGATAACCAAGTCGGCCACCCCTCCGCATCTAATTCTCTGGTTCCGGCAATATCTACGGCCACCGTCGTCTCCTCCTCCTTGAGTTTACGGTTGTTTGAGGTGAGCTTAGCTTTTAGCTCGAAGTTGGCTATATCGGTATCAGTCATGTTCTTGATCATTGCTAGTGCATTGCTGCACATGTACTCTACGTGCATCTACACATAAGTATAAAGCTATATTTAGAAACAATCGCGTTATCGACACATTTATAGAATTAATTGCCTACACTCTAATAACAACAATTCATACAATCGCGTTATCGACACGTTTATAGAATTAATTGCCTACACTCTAATAACAACATTTCACTGTACCAAAATAAATACTGAAAAATATAAAAATGTTAAAGTGATGTGATGGGATATTAATGTTACCCATCTATAAGTTTTTGGCACTATATAGTATATTCATTGAAAAAACTATATCCGTAACCCCACGACTGTAAGAGCATCTTTGGGTTCTTTTTTTTTTTTCCTGATTTAAAAAAAAAACATTAAAAACTAACCAATCGTGGACCGCTACCTGTCAGTGAGGTTCACGCACAGTGCAAGAACCAAGCTCTTAGAATAGAGATTTAGACCATGATTAACGGAGTGGCTTATTAGGGGGTCTTAGTTTAATTAGGATTTAAATTAAAAGAAAAATGGGTTAAATGAGAAGAAGTGAGTCTTAATCAGGGATTAAAAGAACCGGGTCTTGTGGGACACGTGTTGTGTGATGGTTCTATCTCTCCCTCTTTCGACAAAAGAACTCTCTCTCTGTTTCGAGAAAAGAACACGGCGAGTCTCTCCCTCTCACACACGAATCGCGTCTCTCTAGCTTCCCTCGTCGAATCCGCCGGAGAATCACGAAGTCTCAACGATCGGTTTGCCGTCTTTGTCGGAGGAGTCGTCGATTATCTCGATTCAATCGACGACTCGGCGTCGCTCAACCTCTCCTCGTCGAATCCACTGGTCTTTCTCGAAGTCGCAACGATGGGTTCGGCGTCTGTGTTGGAGGATCTCGTTTAGATCGACATCTCCGCGTCTCTCTTGCTCTCCTCCACCTCTCGGAGTCTGATTCTGCATCTCTCCTCGGGGAAGAATCGAGGCGTCTCTCTCGGTGTCTCGACGGCTCTCCCCGACGGCTCTCCTCGACGGTGGCAATTCTCTATCTCTCTCTCCA
>NC_027750.1:25715497-25718209 GCF_000695525.1 Brassica oleracea var. oleracea
AAATCACTTGGAGAATGTTCTCAACTCAATTACGGAGCTCCTTGAAGAAGAATCAGATCAAACGGAGTTCATATGTGATAGTTATGCTATTTACAAATCAGGTGATCTTCAGTTCTCGCGAATTCAGACCACCCGAGAAGCTCGAAATGGCTAACCTTCTTTCTGATGAACCAACGGTCAATTCAATCATGACAAAGGTTATTATTCATGTTCTAAATGTTCAAGAAAGCATTGGGCTTGATGGTTTTCAAAAAGATTCAAAAAACGAGCTTGTTTGGGTCAAATGGAGAAACCGATAAAATATTGGCTAAGGGAAAAGATGGATTTCGACCAGGCCTCAAAGGGACATGTCTTGGCCCATATCAGGAGTATATTCTTCACCTTTCAAAGTCCTGGTCGTGGCTATATGAAGAGGTAGTCCAAGTTTCAGTCAAAGACTTTATTTAGTCAAGTCTTTGTTTCTATTTCCAATGTCTTGTTTTTAGCACATTTTTCTTTGGATCTCTACAACTTGTAATCCTATAAATAAGGCCTTAGAGCCACGAAATAAAACAGATTGTTTTTCCTTTTTTATGAGTTTCTCTCATTGTTCTTTGTTTAGAACACTTCTTAGTTTCTTGGTGAGGTTATCTCCAAGTTTCGAACCTTCTTTTGTTGGACCGGTGCGTCACATCCGGCAACAATCGAAGTCTGGTAGTATCTTTGGGCTATTCCGCAACCCTTAGTGTCACCCCTCGATCCATCAGTTCTCAATCTCCTCGGATCTAAGTTCATATCAACCTTACCGAAAGAGTGATCCCGTTTTGGGCGTATCAAAATGGTTGATAAATATTTAGTTAGGCTCTGGATGATGTTGATTTCGACTGTGTTCTGAACCGAATTGATTGTGCCTTTGGTTCGATAGATTGTGGTAATTAATGTTGTGGTTAGTGATATATTGAACATTGTTTTAGGTAATAAATAGATGTAAGAAGTTAGATAGAAATGAAAGTTGAAGTTCGAGCTCAAACTTAATGTGTTAGATAAATGTCTTCTCGAAATGGTTGGGTGTTATGCACGCTTTCATCAATGGTGATCAATGCTCTTTTCCTTCTTTCCTCCTTCTGTTCTATAAAAAGTATCATTCTTCATTCTTCTCTTCTTTCTATTTAAAACCAATTTCAAAACTTCTTGGTTTTTTTCTTCTTTCCTCCTTCCCTTCTATATGGATTCCAATTCATATACTCCTTGCTCAAACTTTATTGACCTGCTGAATAGTCAGCAGGACACTGTCTATGAATTGGTTGATGACAGTGTCGAAGTTTCTTCCTCCCAATTCTCTGTCTTTAGCAGTCAAGCAACACAAGATGAGACCCCTGCAGAGCGTAAGGAAAGGAGGTCATGGACGCCTATAGATGACGTAGCTCTCATCAGCGCTTGGTTAAATACAAGCAAAGATCCAGTTGTAGCTAATGAGCAACGCGCTGGTGCATTTTGGAAGAGGATAGCTGCCTACTTCGACGGCAAGTCCCAAGCTGGCAGGTTCTGAACCGCGGGAGTCTGATCATTGTAAAGCAGCGTTGGCGGAAGATTAACGACCAAGTGAACAAGTTTTGTGGGGCGTTTGAAGCTGCAAGTAGAGAGAAGAGTAGCAGCCAAAATGAAACTGATGTTCTGAAACATGCGCATGAGATCTTCTACAACAACCACAAAAAGAGGTTCACTTTTGAGCATGCATGGAAGGAGTTACGAAATGATGAGAAATGGTGTGAACTGTCTAGTGGTAAAACCCAAGGAAATGCTAAAAGGAGGAAGTGTGATGAGAGTGCACAATCATCTAACTCTCACGCCTTTGAAACCAGCACTGGTGAAGATGAGAAAGCAACCATTCGTCCACCGGGTGTTAAGGCATCAAAGGGCCATGGTAAGAAAAAGATGGCATACCCTGATAATCTATTCCACCGACGATTTAGAATGAACAAGCCGTTGTTCATGAAAATTGTTGATCGACTCTCTAATGAAATGAAATTCTTTCAACAAAAACAAGATGGTCTCGGAAGGCTTAGTCTCTCTACACTTCAAAAATGTACAGCAGCTATTCGTGTCTTGGCATATGGTCATGCGGCAGATGCAGTTGACGAATATCTCCGGCTCGGTTCAACTACTACACCGTCGTGTTTGGAAAATTTTGTCGAAGGAATTATCAATTTTTTTCGGCAATGAGTACCTAAGAAGACCAACACCAGCTGATCTTCAACGCCTACTTGATATTGGAGAGCATCATGGATTTCCCGGGATGATAGGAAGCATTGATTGTATGCATTGGGAGTGGAAGAATTGTCTTACCGCTTGGAAAGGTCAATATTCACGTGGTTCGCGAAAACCCGCGATCGTTTTAGAGGCGGTTGCTTCGTATGATCTATGGATATGGCATGCGTTTTTTGGACCTCCAGGTACCTTAAATGATATCAATGTTCTTGATCGCTCACCTGTTTTTGATGACATAATAAAAGGTCACGCTCTGCAAGTCACCTACTCTGTCAACGGGAGAGAGTATCAGTTGGCTTACTATCTCACCGATGGTATTTATCTGAAATGAGCTACTTTTATCCAATCTATTTCAATTCCACAAGCACTACAAGAAAACACATGCTTAACGACGAAAATTAACGAGGAAAAACAATCCTCGTAAATTTGCGTCGAGTTTACGACGAATTTACGTGAAAAACTAAA
>NC_027750.1:25732407-25737264 GCF_000695525.1 Brassica oleracea var. oleracea
AATTAAATTATATTTATTCGGAGTGCTATGTCCGGGTCCATGGACTTCGGGGTGGCATCCCATACCTCACTGAGCGATTCCCCTGTCGCTCACCCCTCACTCTTCCCCTTTTCAGGTGAGACAAACAAGTATGTGATATTTGGACGGACTTGGTGCTACTGGACTTTTCTTTCGGATTTTATTTGGGCATGGGTGAGAGTTGTCGGGTTTATGGGCTTTTATATTACGGGATATTATTGGTGGCCCGTCGTCCTTAGTGTCAGGGAGACGGGTGTCACATTGTTGTATGATGACGCGTCGGGGGTGACACGCTGTCCTCCATATAGGAGGTGACGGGTGTCACATTATTATTTGAGTGAGGATATAATGAGGATTTGTCAATATTCTCCCCGTTTTTTTAAAATCACGTTTTATAAAATAAAATTGTTTTAAAAAGATTTTATTTATTAAAATTTTATTGGCTAAAAGTTAGAAAATAATCAGTTACAAAAATAATGATCTAATAATCAAAATTTAATATATATGTGAAAAATTAAAACATATCTTTTAAAAATAGAGGGAGTAGAAGATAAAAAAAAATTGGTAAAAATCATATGATTCTGATTATTCGAATTTCAAAGAATATTATTGCGGTGTTCCCAAATTTTTATATCGTCAGAACACAAGTCTAACCGTAGCATTTGTTGGTTTGCTTACCAGTTAGTCAGTTACTGCTTACTAGCTAGTGATGCACTCACCACGAGGTCTTTAACTAATGGAATCAGTAACCGAAACTACTTATATTGACTTTAGTTTGAAACTAATGTTTATGTTACAAAAAAAATCTTTGAATACAACTTGATTTATCTTAGAAAACCTTTTTATAGTAAAATATATGGTAGTTTGTACTAATGATGTCACTTTGTTAAATTTGGAATTCAACCTTATGTTAAATCTATGATAGTTTTTTTCTCCCGTCAATGTGTCTTGCTGACGTAAGAATCTTTTGGTAAAATTATATAGCAACTATCTTTTTTTTATCGAGTGTACATTGCATATTGATATCGATGGAGCTATATATAGAGCCTCGCCCATTGTTGATAATTGAATAACAAGACATCATAAATAATATTAAATTAACTTATATGAGTTCCATGTTCAATAGCATATAGTTTGAAAACATTTAAACCCCATTAATTCATTAACAAGAGACAAAAAAAAATCAAAATCTTATAAAATTCCTAACCAATACATTTCCAAGTAATGGTGTATCTGTATGTAATTATTGTATTTGAATAAATATGTTTAAATTATATATATAACAAAATAGTTGTTATATTTAAATAATTTTTGAAAAATCCAATTCTAATGTTTTGGAGGGAAATTTGTTTTTGCTGCTTTGACGGAAAATCTGATTTTGTTGATGGAAAAGTGTGATTTTGCGGTTTTTCAGGGAAAATTAAAAAATTTTATATTTGCAGAAAACACGTAAAGAGTTTAGTGAAAACGTGATTTTGCAGCTTTGGCTGAAAACTTGATTTTTGATATTGGCACAATTTTGTGGGTTTGATAAAAAACTTCCATTTGTGGTTTTAGCATGAAAATCTGATTTGTGATTTTTTTGAGAAATTTGATTTTTTTAGTTTTTTTAGAAACACGTTTTTGCGGTTTTTGCGGAAAAAATTGATTTTACAATTTCGACGAGAAAACGTGATTTTACGATTTTGACCGAAAACATGATTTTAAGGTTTTGGACCTTTTGGCGGGAAATCCAATTTTATCATTTGAGTGTAAAATGTGATTTTTCGATTTTAGTAGGAAACATTATTATCTAGTTTTACAAAGGAGATGTGATTTCCAATTTTAGCGGAAAATCATGATTTGGGGGGGGAGGGGGTGGGGGGACATGTTGAGAGAAATCATGATTTTGTGGTTCTCGCGAAAGAAAAAATGATTTTAATGTTTTGGCGAAAAAATTGATTTTATGATTTTTGCAAAGTTCAGGATGGAATTATATTCTATGATCACTAATAGAACAAAGTCTCATTCCGATTTTATGATCACTAATACAAAGCCCTAGTTATAAACCCTAATATATGAGCTGCAAATATAAACTTGTAACGGGCTCACTGGTTTGTCAGCTAGGGGGCCATTATTGGCCAAATTTTCCAACTTCAGGGAGTACCGGAATCGCTACCGGAATCTTGGACCGAACCAACTAAGTTTCTGCAGATAGGACAAGAAGAATGCAACTGAAGCCACTTCTCGATGCAGTCGGCGTGGAACCAGTGATTACATGTCGGCAAAAGTCTGGCTTTGTCTCCGTCTTCAAGCTTGGAGAGGCAAACGACGCATTCGAAGCTGTCTTTGGAGTCCTCGGAGTTGAAATCTACGACGGGGATGGATTGGAGAACGGAGGGTTTGATACCGGCCAGTTCCTTGACTGTAATAATGACATGGTCATCGCCGGTAACACTATGATCGTGGTGATCATTGTTGGCTTCATCATCAACACGGTTGGAAGCCCAAGACAACAGTCGACAGAGACCATAAAAAAGCATGCAATATGCAAAACCGAAAACTAATGATAACCAATAATCATGGTCGATCATCTTCAAATCCCACTTCTTTTTTTTTTGTCCGGTAGATATTCTATATATATACTCTGTTTAATTATTAATGGATTGATTTGGTTTCAGGAACAATTGGCATTTTAGTATTTCTCTTAAATAAGAAACTTCCCTAAACTGGAATAACCAAAAATGTAAAAGCAAGAAATTTCCTAATTTGAAATTGTTAACTAAATAAAACCTAACCAATGACTTGGCTTCACGCCATTGACCATCTTCAATTGTCCCCCCCCCTCTTTGAAGTCTTGAAGAATACTCTGTTTTTGAACCGGAATTTGGTTCTTGGAATAAATCTTTACTGAACCGAAACTCGGTTAAGATGTTGGTTTGTAAGATAATATAAGATGAGTGATTGAGTTCTACTGGTTTGTTTAGTTTTTGAGTTTGAGCCAGTAAAAGAATCTAAATAGCCAAAATCAAAAGTTTTATTCTTTTATATTATTCTCGCATTGGTTACAACCAGATGCTAAAATTAAACAAGAAGATCTTTGGTCATATAGATGAAACCAAAAGAGACTTTGGTCAACTCAAGACGAAACTAAACCCCAAAACTTCCAGAAGATTTGATAGTATGAACTCCTTTTCTCACATAATAACATCATCCATGGCTTCTCTCCCTCCTTATGTTCCAGAAACAGTAAAAACTCCGTCAGCTCAATCGGCGGGTAAAGTCTCTCTCTATTTTGGCTCACGCAAAATAACTCATGAAAAAAAAAACCAAAGATTCATTCTTTAGGTTAAAAAAGAGGAGATTAGGCAGGGTTGCACCAATAGAAGAGAGAATCAAAATATTTATGGAGAGGGATCACGCCATGCAACCACCAACACCAACATGGATTCAAGAAGAAGAGGTGGGGAGGAGTGGCATATATATATATATATAGCTATATGTAATTTGAAGGATGAACTCAAGGGCGTTCTCTCTATTCATCGCCGTGGATGTACCAGCAGCAAAGCATGGTAGCGCAACGGCGGAGAATATAGAGACGAGCTCGTTGTTCCTTCACCAAGGAAACACATTTGCTTGTAAAAGCATGACCTTTGTTGAACTTTCTCTTGAATTCTGCCATAAGGTTTATATTAGTGATCAACGATAAAGAACCTTTGTGGTTTTATGTGGTTTTAAAGTTGATCACTTCGGGTGCCAAAAAAAAAAAACCCTTTTGTGGGTGATGGAAGGGAGAGAGCAAATGTAAGAATTGCGATGAAGGAGAAAAGGATTTGAATAGTTTATATAGAGAAGAAAAAGAAGAAAGAGGTGTAGTAAATAAAAAGGAAGTGAATTAAGAGGAGATGAATCTGGTCTTGATTTTCTTGGTTCATTGACATTGGGATTTGCATGGCTTGCTTTGAATACTCCAAGGAACTATACTTTCATGAAATTATAACTTTGGACATAATTTTTTTATTCTGCCATTGTTATAATCAATTATATTATGGGCTACTAAATAACAAGTCCTTTAAATCTTTGTTTGTTTTATAAATAATGAACTTTGACAAATAAAAAGTTCATTAAGAACTAGGAAAGTTTCAAAAACTTAATTAATCCTTTCAAAAAAATTCAGTGATATTCTTTTCAGAAATTGTTTTATTCAATAAATTAGTTACAACATTCGAATGTGGTATGTAAGGAACAGCATGCACACGGGTATACAATTCGAAATTATCTTATTTATATGTAAGGAACGCGGTAAACACAGCTGTTGATTTATATTATTTGTTTTCTACCCATAATGAATGATTTAACTTAACAATATTGTTTATTAGGGTTCAACACAATCTAATGAAGTAAGAAGAAAGAATAAAAAGAAGAATGAACCAGATTGTGGATGGCTCAGAACCAACAGATTATAATTTGTAATCTTTTCATTTATCTATGACGGTGTAATTTTCTATATAAGGAACCTCTATGTTATGAATAAAGATAGACTTTTCCATTACTTTTATAACACGTTATCAGCACGAAAATCTAAATCCCTAAGCTAATACCCAAATCGAAAAACCCTAAAACCCTGACCTTAGCCGGCGATCCGACGAACCCTAAACCCCGATCGCGTCTCTTGTTCCCGCATCTGTTCCAGCTCGCGTCCCCGATCAGCTTCAGCCCAAGGCGTTCCTGATCCTAGCTCAGACGTTCGCGACCCGAGAGCAGCTCCAACACGCGACCTCTTCCTCGTTCGCGACATCATCAGACAGCTCGAGTCCGACGATCAAGGCGTTCTCGATCAAGCAACAAAGGACGTCCGCG